>NC_089744.1:84168668-84186168 GCF_040412425.1 Macrobrachium rosenbergii | reverse complement strand
AAAGAAACAGTGAAAGAAAGAAAGAAAGAAAGAAAAAGTTAACTGACCTTCAATTCGCATTCATCACAAAGTGTGTCCTGCCTTTGGAGGAACACTGCCATGCATAACCTGCTCTGAGATAAGGTTTTAAAGCAGAGCCCATTCGGGCTGTTTAGTCGTTGCAAATCATGGAGAGACGAGAAAAGGACACAAAAATTGAGCAGAAAGTCCTTAAATCAACAATCTCCTTGACAGCCTGGTACAACTTCGAAATTTAGTAAGAGACCAAAAATTGCGTATTATTGTAATTGTAAGGCTTTCTCGGTACATCAGACAAAGCACTGCAAAAACTAACCTCTTTTTCAGCGTTATTTTTATTTTCATATCTTTTCATAAACAAATATTACTATCTTTAAAAGTAAGATACTGTCACAACTGGCTGTTTCAAAAAGCAATCAGTCAACTTGATCATCTTTATTACAAAGACTTTCATATACTGCTGCGATTGTTCTCCCCTAACTGGTTACCAATCGTTTCCTATTCCAGAACTGCGATCGTTTGCCCAGTATGCTACCAAACTTTACCTTCAGCGACAAAAAATTTGTCGCAAGTCAGCCTTTCCTATTTTGTGCTGACTTCAGCGTAAGACACATGTAGGCTACTTCCTCTTCTTGCTTTTTTTCGCATCTTCGTGAGTACAGAGAGTTTGAGAAAGGTAACAAGCCATTCACTCAGACAAAATGATTCATAACAATGATAATGATAATAGCAGCAGTTATTATTATCATGGTGATGATGATAATAATACTGGCAGTAAAAAAAAAGACCGTAGACATAAGGCAAGACAGCATGCAAAGAAAATTCTATCATATCGCATGCTAATGGAAATCTCTCAAAAAAAAAAAAAAAAAAAAAAAACAGAAATCGTATTTCATGGTAAAAGTCATCATAGCATGATATTGCTGTTCTTAGTTCAGCAACTAAATTAGAAATCCATCAACACTAATATAGATAAAAAGACCAGAAAAAGGTCAATAAAGAGAAACGAAACGAACTCTGAAAAAATGACACATTCATTTGAGATGATGACAATTAAATGGAAGGGGAAGAATGGCACAAATGGAAGAAAAATCTCTTCTTTTTTCGTACTTACCAGGATTACTGTCAGAATTGGAGCCAAGAGCGGCAGATGCCAAGCCCACCAGACCTGAGGGCCCCGGGAAACCTCCAAACCCTGCAAGAAATGAATAAATAATTGTGTCATTAATGCGGCACTGATTTTGTCAACTATGCCAAAGGGATGAAGTCATTCACATTCGTTTATTTAATATTATTCGTCCTCTCATCCCTTCTTCCCTTTCTCTCTCGGTGAGTATGTAGTCCTTGTTGATGTATGTACTGTATACATATATACTATATATGTGTGTGTGTTTGTATGTACGCAAGTGTGTATATATATATATGTATATAAGCATAACTGTGTGTATGTTTAGCGGCCACATAACCTGTTGGAATTCCACTTAATAAACTAGAGCAATCTACTGAGAGAGAGAGAGAGAGAGAGAGAGAGAGAGAGAGAGAGAGAGAGAGAGAGAGCTGTAGCTACCAATGATTCCAGTACCTTTGAGAGCAGCCATGTTGGCCAGACCGGAGATCTTTTCGAGGGCGTTGGATTCGTGGTCGTGGTCGTCATCATCAGGTCGTGATTTGTCGCGGTCTTCGGACCTGTCGCTTCCCATGGTGTCTTGAGTGTCTTCGGAGCCAATTCCAGGATACATGCTATGGAAGGAAGGTGCACTGACAGGCGTGGGCGTGTGCAGGGCGGCAGCACGGGCGGCGGCAGCGTGATGCATAGGAGAGGGATGGGCGGTGGAGACAGGCGGGAGGGCGGTTATGGAGGAAGGAAGGGAAAGAGGGTGAGAGAGCCCCGGAATGCCCACGGGGGGAAGGGCTGGTAAACTTGACATGTTGACCATATTGGCCATACTGTGGGGCAAACTAGGAATGGGCGGCGTTGGGGACGGGGGGCTCGGACCCCCAGACAGATGTGGAGATGGAGAGGACGTGGGCGGCGCCCCTAAACCGCCACTTAACTTAATGCGCTTTACTTGTGGACTGTCAGGAGGTCGGAGTTCCTCATCAGCCTCATTGGAGGACTCTGCCTTCGGTGTGGGCGTCGGGGTGGCCACATCAGCTAGAGGCGGTGGTGGAGGAGGCGGAGGGCTTGTGTCCCTCTGCACCTCGGGAGGAGTTCGGGACCTGGACTCTGAAGCTGCAGCTTCGGCAAGTCCCCGGATCTGCAGGAGTTTAGCAGTTCGCAAGAAGTCTGTGATCTGGTCGTGGGAAATCTGAACTTCGCCATGATACATGTACTGGAGCAGCGTCAGGAGCTCGCAATACCGAACCTCGTTCAGGATGATGATCGGGTGGTCACACGGGTTGTTCTGCACACGGAGAGAAGGAGGACAGTGAGTGAGTGCCTCAGCATTAGTGTCATTTCTCCTCTTCTTCAGCAATATGCAAACATTCATTTCTCTTTGCAATTACGTTTAGAATATCAACAACGGAAGGAAAAATGTAAAAATGAAAACGGCAAAGTTACTACAAAAAAATCAACCTGTACGGAATGTCGCGTAAATCGCACCGGTTTCCTTCATTTAAATTACTTACGGACGTGCACACGTAATCATACGGTTTACATAACAATCTTGGTTTAAAATTTATTACGTGCTATTCGTTTCTAGAATAATATGTTTCAGGAAGAAACCCGACAGTCAACAAATGCGTTACGAGTATGTAGTTTTCAAGACTAGATCAACATACGCACAGGTAGCGTGCATAGTATTTTGAACTTTGTTATTAACTTGTGATATCTAATTTCTTTTGCAGCGATTATAGAGTCTGAGAATTTTCTGTGGATTTTATGGACGTCCCACAGGGTGACACAGAGGGACGTCAGAAGGAGGTTACATTTACAGTATGTATGATATACGAGTATATCAAGATAAGTACTCAACCATACTTCATAAAACATTTGAACAAATGCATTTGTTTATAAGAGACGACGGACGTGAATCACAATTAACATCTGCACAAAAATAAGGGAAGCGAAAACTGTCCTGCATTCTATTGGCGAATCAACAATAAACAAGAACTCTCTCACAATTTCACACTAGCACAATACTGTATATCCTTGAATGTGAGAGGATACAAATATTAAAGATTGACTGATTTCTACTTTCTCACTTGATGCAACTGGAAAAACAGTACCCCTACCGAAAGCAGGCTATAGGAGTCACCCAGCATTCATTTCTTTAATTAATGATAACGGCCTAAATGAAATGCTCGTTCCAACGTCTATCGGGCCATCCCCTTTGCTTTCGCATGATGCAACAGAGAGAACAAAATGATCACACTTCAGCTTTCGAACTCAATCTGAGACGCTGCAAAAGGGATGTGTTAACCTACCTTGAGCAAAGTCCTGAAGTATGGGCTGCTAGCGGAGAGGACAACTTTATGAGCTGACAGTTGCTGACCCTCGCAAGCTAAGGTCACGTCAACAAAGTCCTCTTGTTCTCGTAGTTCCCTAAAATAACGGAAAAATGATTAAGGCCTCTTTTTTGTGAGGAAGAGCAACGACAAATATTTGCTGAAAAACCACAAACAAAAACGTTGAAGAAAAAGAACTTGGGAAAGAGAACATATTCCAAGATCGTGGCGTCATGTTATCAAGCAAGAGTATTTGGAAGTCCACATTCAGAACCCCAAAACCAAACTGAAAGGAAATTGGAATGTGATCAGCACCTTGGTCATTTTTAATTCAAATGCCGTCAATTTACAGTTTCATTCAAAATGATATATAGGAAGGGGGCGCTTCGAGCTGAGCGATACCAATACAAACACCGTAGTAGTCTTGTCTTTCCTCTACCGCTCTCCCCTATTTGTTCATTAAAAGCACAGCAGAAATAACAAAAGCAATATAATAGTACAAAGTAGTAAAAGAACCGCCATTGCTCTTAATAGTTTTCTCAGATCAAAATCATACAGTAGACGTCAAAGTGAGCGGTAACACTCCGGTTGCTGATCTTTCAGTCAGTGAAGAGACGAGAGGTGCGTTTTCTGAAGAGCTAACATATCGTTCATCATTCATATATGATCCCCTTTTTATACCTGTAAACCTACAGCACCGAAATATAAAAAAAGGTCGACAGCGCATACATTTTAATAACGTGCTTTTAGATACAAGAGTAAAAGGAGTTAATAAATGAAAAATGAAAGAAAAAGAGAAAGCTGAAGGCTGCGATAAAACCAACCAGTCTAAATACTGGATGAACTGCTGAAAAGTGCAGGATTACAATCGCATTGTTGAAAGGCTGCGCGATGCAATATTCAAAAGGGCAAATGGAAATATCACTGCTAAACAACCCTTAGATGCTTTTATACAGCCATTCATCTTTTAGATCATTTCTTCATCCAAATCATTTATTTTTCATCCATTTCATTTCTTTCCTATCTGGAGTTTGTTTCACATATTCCTGTAAAAACACACACACACACATGTATATATACTCATGAATATATATTTATATACTTACTATATATTTTTATATACATACATAAATATATATATATATATATATATATATATATATATATATATATATATATATATATATATATATATATATGTGTGTGTGTGTGTGTGTGTGTGTGTGTGTGTGTGTGTGTGTGTAGTGTACCAGTTGTGTAACCTGGATTGGTCAGCCTCACCACTAGCCTCATAAAAGGAAGGTACCTCAGCCTATACTCTTATGTAGATCTTGCTTTGTCCGAGCTTTGGTAAAGTATGTATTGTTCCCTAGGGTTGGAAATTGCTGCCTCGACTCTCTCATTGAGGGGAAAGGTAAAACACACCCATATGTATATATATATGTGTGTGTGTGTTTATATATATATTTTATATATATATATATATATATATATATATATATATATATATATATATATATATATATATATATATATATATATATATATATGGTTCTTATCAATAGATGTGAGAAAAAATAAAAACTAAGATGTGAACACGCTGGTTTTAGAAAAGGCAAGGGTTACTTGGTGTCCAAAATTTAGAGATTCATTTCTGGTGGCCTTTGCTGGTTACGAGAAGGCATATGGAAAATCTTGCGTCACTGTCAATCTCATTAATTACGTAAAGCTAACTGCAATTATCTACGAACGAAGTATATGCAAAGTTAATGCTGATGGGCACTGATATAATGAAACTGTAATGAATACTGGGATGCTAAAAGGGGATGCTATTTAACCCTTGCTCTTTGCCCTGCTAGTAAATTTTGTCATGAAAAAGGTGGTCGGAGATGGAAGAGAAAGTTTAGACTGAAGTAACATTAGAAACTTGACCGAATACGCAGAGGATACTGTTTTCATAAATAAAACACCCCTAAGATATACAAGACTTGCTTAATAGAATGCAGCATATACCTAGAAAGATGGTATCTAGACAAAGCAGAGTTATAAAGACAGAGCTTGAATAATGAATGTCATAACATCAATGGAAAAAGAATTAATTAGGGTGAATCTTTAGGAAAAATGATATGCTCTGCAGCTTCTCTTCAGTTAGAACTCAGTAAAGACTGAAAAATGCAAATCAAACAATGGGCAGGCTGAATAAGATTTGGAAATAAAAGAGAATGAAAATGCACACGAAAATGGGTTTATATACAATTTTGTTTGCAATATGCATAACTTTGGAGGACATGAATCTTGACATGAAACTCTACACACACACACATATATATATATATATATATATATATATATATATATATATATATATATATATATATATATATATATATATATATATATATATATATATATATATATATAGTTTCATTTTCATGGCAAGATTCATGTCCTCCAAAGTTATGCACATTGCAACAAAATTATGTATAATCTCATTTTTGTGCAATTTCTCTTTTATTTCCAAATCTAATTCAGTCTTTTATACACACAAACATAATATCATATCTGTCCATTGTTTATACACACACACACACACACACACACATACATATATATATATATATATATATATATATATATATATATATATATATATATATATATATATATATATATATATATAATATCGACAACCTGAACCTATTATCCCAAACCAGAAAGGGCAGTGAAACTCGAAGCTTTCCCATTTATTATCATCTAAGCAAAAGGAGTGAAATATGTGGCATTTCTCCAGAGACAGCGGTGAATATGTATTAGGGCGGTGAAGTCTTACAGCTGTTCGGCTTTACATTCAGGTACAAGCTTTCGGTCGGAGCTTTTCGTCTGCTTCAAGAACTTTGCAAAGTGTAATCGCCCGACTCCTATTCAGTATATTGACCATTTAAGTACAATCAAAATGCTGTGGAGTGTTCTCAGCTATTTAGTTTAATATAATAATTTCAAAAGAAACTGAAACGAAATCTCAGCTACAATGATGTAAATCGCTTTCCTACGAATGGCGAATTTCCTAATCTCTCCCTCACTTACAATACATCATTTCAAAAATGCAAATGACATTACTCTATCAGACATGATTTTGTCCCAAACAAAATTCTGATGAACTGGTTGAGAACTTTAAACAACACTCAACATAAAAATGAATTATTTAAAAAGTTCTTCCTTCGAACACTGAACTTCTGACCAGTAGAAAGCCAACATATTATCTTACAGATCTTTATAAACTCATTTGAGAAGATGATACTGTCTTACAAATATTTACATTTTACCATAAAAACACAGCAAATGACTTAAAAATCTTTTTGAATATAGTCTTTGAAATTGAACTGCAAATAATAATTAAACGAACGCTGTTAAGAATTTCTTGTAACTATTATTATTATTATTATTATTATTCAGAACATGAACCCTATTCATACGGAACAATCCCACAAAAGGGGCCACTGACTTGAAATTGAAGCTCCCAAAGAATATGGTGCTCATTCGAAAGAAGTAACAGAAGTTAATGGAAAACACAGAAAGAGATCGGTTATTATAAAATCAGATGAATTAAAATTAGAAAAACCAGGTAAATTAGCAGAACCCTTTTTTTAAACTGCTATAAATTCAGTGTAACGGATTTTGGTACAAAGTTCCTGCGAAGATCCCCCGTAGGGGGTTAGTTTGCCATCAGTGTTACTAGTGCGGCTCACTGTAGGCATTACTTAAGGTTCTTTGCAGCGTCCCATCGGGTCCTAGCTGCAACCCCTTTCATTCCTTTTATTGTACTTCCATTCATATTGTCTTCCTTCCATCTTACTTTCCACCCTCTCCTAACAATTATCATTTCATAGTGCAACTGTGAGGTTTTCCTCCTGTTACACCTTTAGAACCTTCTTACTGCCAATTTCCGTTTCAGCGCTAAATGCCCCCATAGTTCCCAGCGCTTGGCCTTCAGCTTAAACTCTGTATTCTGTTTTATTCTACTGTATGAATATTCTATGGGGCGAAGGTCAAAGGAAAGAACAACTCACTTGAAAAAGGACAAGAGATTCGAAGGAAATTCATTCCAGCAGAGGTTGTAAGTCTGGCGCTTCTCGTCGTTACTAAGATTGCTGCTGTTGCTGCTGCCGTGATTTCCGTTCTGGTGGTGCAGCGGTTGTTGATGCTGCAACTGCTGTTGATTCTGTTGATGCTCCTGTTGCTGCTGCTGTTGCTGAGACTCCTTTTCCTTTTCCTGCTGGTGCTGCTGCAGGGGGTTGTGTTGATGAAGGTGTTCGCTACTGCTCCCCATCCTGCTGAAGAGGGAGTGAGTCGCCCTTTGAGATGGCCTGCCCTTCGAACGGCTCCTCTTCCCTTCGTCCTCCGTCGCTTTAAGAACCCACCCGCCGGTCACCCACCATGCTGAAAGCCCCAAAAGAACAAGCACATTTAATAATAATAATAATTAATAATAATAATAATAATAATAATAATAATAATAATAATAATAATAATAATAACAACAACAACAATAATGCAGTGATAGGAATTCAAAACTTTATATAATATTGTTTCATATATATAAATAAATGCATATATGTATATATATACATATACTGTAAATATGTATGTATATATATGTATGTATATGTATATATATATATATATATATATATATATATATATATATATATATATATATATATATATATATATATATATATGATCCATCGAGTAACTCATCTTTTATATAATAAGAATGTACGTATTCGTTTCCTTGTTGAGGTTATGGGTCATATAGACCACCGAATTAAAAAAGTTTACAAGTTTTCAAAATTTGGACGAGCAAACCAGTAGTATGAAATTAAACCGCTTTACGCGACCTTTCTCTTTTGCTTTTATATACGAAGTAATTCAATTCTTACAGCGGGGAAGTAAAAGATTCATTGCCAGCCAATTCTGCCAAGAAAAGCTGAAGAGCGCACTCTCACGAACTACGATGACAGAAGGAAGAAACATCAGTCATATCAAAACCATTTCATGAATCAGGTTTCTAACATCAAATTCCCTTTCTGTAGCTCTACAGTTTTCCTTACGAAGTCAGTAACCTTTTGATTGTGTGTGTGTGCGTGTGTATGTGTGTGTGTGTGTATTCAAAAACATTATGCTACAAATGTCGTTTAATATCCAATAAACTCTACTACGGGAATATCACTGATAATAGATTCGTTACTTGGGAGACTTGAACGATCGACAGTACGGATCAACGAGAGATATAAGATGATGACAATAATAATAATAATAATAATAATAATAATAATAATAATAATAATAATAATAATAATATTCTTTATTTCAACTCATACTGACTGTGCCGTACATAAGTCGGTCGAATGAAGGTTTTTGTATTTAGAGTGGGCGTCAACCCACCGCCACCGTGACAGCCGATTGGTATGTTTGAAACACGTAGTTATTTATGAAATTTCATCACATACCGTGGAATTTTTATATTCGCAAACATTAAGCTACAAATGTCGTTTATTATCCAGTTAACCGAAGGGGACCTTTGACTGATAAACGAAAGTCGTCGATTCGTACTGTCAGGCGTTCGAGTCTCCAGGTAGCCTACTGAGTCGTTTGTCAGTCATAATTTCCCTTCAGTGACATTCCTGAAGTAGAACGAAATGGATACGAAACGACATTTGTAGCTTAATGTTTGCAAACATAAAAATGTCAAAGTGCATGTGATGAAGGATTCACAAACACATATATATAAATATATATATATTTATATATATATATATATATATATATATATATATATATATATATATATATATATATATATATGCATTGGCTACTCCTGGCATAATATGTCATGTGAGATGTTTTAGTAATCTAAAATTTGTAAAGGTCTTCTTTGATTCCAAGACAACATTATTTTTGGGCAGAGAGGCGACTCGTGCATTTATTTCTTTTAATCTTAGCTTTCAATACTGTATTGTTATACAACTTATACAGCGGTGATTTTACTGCCATTGGACAGTAATAATAAGAACCAAAGCAACACCATCATTACTAATCGGTTTAAATTTCTATGAAATCTGTTCCTCTCCTATGCCTGCGGACCAAAGTCAGAGCGGAGAAAGGCCCAGACAGAGCTCGCGAGTCATTTATGCGATGCGGATGGCAATAAAAACTTGCTCCCGTATGGAAAAGGCAAACAAAGAGGTACTGAGACGATAAACATCAACATCTGGAGCAAAGCCATAAATTGCCCCGTATAAGCACGCTAGCAGCCTTCTCACAAGAAATCACACGAACACTTACTTGCCAGTCTACCATCCACCCTCAGTCGACGGGTTGGAGAGAGACCACAGTCTGTCCACCAGCATTACGATATGACGTTCTAATGGGGCTTTACATTGCACACAGCTACGATGTTACGTGTGTTCTTTACATGACGAGCGATACATATATAAATCCACACGCACGCACGCACGTGTGTGTGTGTGTGTGTGGATGTATGTATGTATAAAACCTAAGTACAGATTTTTCCCCAAACCTATCCAAGCATATCTTGAGCCTATAAAAAGTAAACATATAACTGGTAAAAATGAGCAATTGGTTTACATAAATATATACACACACACACACACACACATATATATATATATATATATATATATATATATATATATATATATATATTTTGTATATAAATTTTTAATTATACATGTTGTGAGGCTTTTGTATTTACAAATATCAAGCCATAAGTATCGTTTAGTATTGAATTTACAATATTCCCTTTTGGGGCATGTTATTTCTCAGTTGTAATGAATTCAGTATCAAACGATTTTTGTGTCTTTATACTTGTATACACACACACACTGCACATATATTATATATATATATATATATATATATATATATATATATATATATATATATATATATATATATATATATATATATATATATATCAAATGTGGCCTTACTATTCGGTACAATGTGGTCTTTATATTATGAAATGCAAGAAAAATCTAAACATCTCAACTGGTATAATTCCTTACATAACAGAAACTGCCCAATTAATAAGTAGGTCCAAACTTACTTCCGTGGATTCTGAGAAGCGCCACTGGTCAAAGCAGTTCAAAGCGGTTCGCTATGAACTGCTTTGACCAATGAGTGATGCTCCTGATTTTTGTGATGAGTGAACAACCAGACATCCACAACAAAAAAATGACGTTAATGCTACTGTAATGATGCAAAAGTTATGAATAAGCACTTATTGCTTGATACTGTTCCTTTTTATTTTATTCACATTTCCCTGCAAGTTAGCGACAACGGTCAGTCGCAAAAAGAAGCTTCCCTTCAGCAGTAAGTTGTGATTCATGACCACCTTCGTTGACCTAAGATTGTGCTGAGTGTCCAAGTAGCAAAAGGGTCGAAAGAAAATAGACAGATGAAGGGTCATTTATTCACTCAGTTACTGAAGCTTAAGCCAGCTCAATCAAAATGTGAACGCGAAGTGACGTTTGGAGGAAGGAAAAGTAGGTAGCAAACCAAACGCAATAAAGTAATAATTTGTGGTGCAAATAAAAAAGAATACATAAAAATGAAGAAAAATAACAGCAGATTACAACATATCTCCTCACTTAGACACTGCTTTCGAAAGTTTTCACTCGCTCGCTGTTTTAAGGGTCAGAAACGGGCGGCGAGATTGGTCAACATCAGAGTCACCATCGCGGTCATCGCGCGGTGCAGACACCAGACAGGAGAGAGAGAGAGAGAGAGAGAGAGAGAGAGAGAGAGAGAGAGAGAGAGAGAGAGAGAGGGAGGAGGAGGAAGACGAGAGATGATCGCGTGACCCAGCACCATTTAGCGCTTTGTGTTATGACTCACTTGCACAACGTTTCGTTGTGTTCTTATACCCACAAACGCCAGACAAGCACAGATCAATATAACCACAGCATTCGCGCTAATTCTTTCTCGGCCCTCCCACATGTTTTGAGCCTCTCTCTCTCTCTCTCTCTCTCTCTCTCTCTCTCTCTCTCTCTCTCTCTCTTCAAGGAAACTTCATTTATACAACGAATCTTTACACAGAAAAACTTTTTCTGATGGATACCAAAATTATTCAGAATAAAATGTTTACTGTATTTGTTTTGTACTATTATGTAGTTTCACGACTTGTACTTTTACATATCAAGTAAAACTGGAGTTTGAAGCTCACAAATAAACCCATATAAAACAAGTGGGCACTCATACAGGGAGACATACTGTCTCAAATCTGAGACTCCGCGTTCTTCTCTACGTTACCTTGGTTATAACTTCTTTCCAAGTTCAAAAGGAAGTGTAGCCATCACTTTGGCCAAAAAAAAAAAAAAAAAGTCCACTAAAACAATTTTATACATTTTCTTACGAACAAATTAAGAAGTCGGCTATTCACGTGTTTATTTTTCTGCAGAAAAGAAAATAGGAGCTAAGGAGACAGCGTTTCCTGTGAAAGCATATCATTTTCATGAATCAGAAATATTTGCAATTATAAATAAACCCTTTTAAATTTGAGAGAGAGAGAGAGAGAGAGAGAGAGAGAGAGAGAGAGAGAGAGAGAGAGAGAGAGAGAGAGAGAGATACGTGTAAAACCTAGCGTGTTGCAAGGTAGCCTGACACATCCGCCCATAGGCTGTGTGACACTGGAGGGACCGTACCTGACAACCGATCCGCAACAGAAATGTAAATAGATATTTAGGTGAATAAAGATGGCCTCCATTACACGAATATCATTTACATAGCAAAACATGAGACACACACACACTCTCTCTCTCTATCTCTCATACAGAGGACCTAATAACGAGACAATCACAAATAAGGAAGCAGTTAAAGACCTTGGTGTGATGTTGAATAGGAATATGTTATGCAATGATCAAATAGCAATACTATTGGCAAAATGCAAAGCAAAAATGGGAATGTTGTTCCGGCACTTCAAAACAAGAAAAGCCGAACACATGATTATGCTTTATAAAACGTATGCACGTAGTCCATTTGAATATTGCAATATAATACGGTACCCACACTACCAAAAGGATGTTGCACCAATAGAGAGTGTACAAAGGTTCTTCGCAGCTAGAATAGAAGAAGTTAAGGACCTTGACTACTGGGAAAGACTACAATTCTTAAAATTATATAGTCTCGAAAGGAGAAGAGAACGCTATATGATAATACAGGCATGGAAACAGATAGAAGGAATTACCGAAAACATCATGGATCTAAAAATATCAGAAAGAGCAAGCAGAGGTAGACTAATAGTGCCCAAAACTATACCAGGAAAACTGAGGAAAGCACACAGGACACTAATCCACTACGCACCAGCATCGATAATTCAGCGTTTATTCAATGTGTTACCAGCTCATCTGAGGAACATATCAGGAGTGAGCGTAGATGTGTTTAAGAATAAGCTCGACAAATATCTAAGCTGCATCCCAGACCATCCAAGATGCAAAATATACCGGAAGATGCATTAGCAATTCTCTGGTACACATCAGAGGTGCCTCACACTGAGGGACCTCCTAGGGCAACCCCCACGAACTGTAAGGTAAGGTGTATAGCAGAAGCGTCATCAAATCAATCTTTCTGACGAAGTTGAGTTAATCGAATGCACATTAATCTAACCGTCTAAACTGCTGAGAAAATGTTTTAAGTCAGAAGAAGTCTAGTGTCTAACATGTAAAAAATAAGAGAGAGAGAGAGAGAGAGAGAGAGAGAGAGAGATTAATAGAGTAAGAGGTTTCAATATACCATGACCAAAAGAGCGAGATAAAGCAGAGATGGGTGAGAAGATCCCGGTTCATGAATCATCTAACGAAATTAATATGAACTTATTCACGATCTTTCATGGTTTGGGTCTACTGACTACGCTAAAGAATAACTGGATTAAAATAAAAGAGAACTACACAGGGAGAAATGAGAATTTGATTTCCATTAAGCCGAAGAGCTGAAATTCTAACGCAATCAGCGCAAGCGCATCACTTTCTCTGATGGGACAGGCCCGGTATTCACGATCAGGTTTACCTGTCAGTCCACCTGTCAGTTCTTCGAAACTGACGTTAAAACTTACTTGTTTGTGACGGTTTGGAGTCAGTCCACTTGCCAGAACGGATGAACTGATGGAATTACCTACAGTTCTTCCGACCGACTGACAGGTGATCGCACGTGTGGACTCTAGGGTAAGCAGCGATTTTATGACAGTTCGCCGCCGGATTTCGCCTGGGAAGGATCTCAGCCGCTCGGATCAAAATATGAATAAACTATGTATAGGCCTAATTCATTTCATTGCTAGGCCCTGCGGCGCTATTTGTAGACCGTTGTGAGTCCAAATCTTATGATAAAACATATGAAAAAATATTTCCATGTGATAGACAATTTGGTATAGGCCTAGGCCAGTGTCCTGCCTTTTTATGAAAAGTGTTACTAGTGAAAGTAGGCTTCACGGTTCATTTTATAAATAACTGAACCAACCCCCAATTCTAATTTAACCTTATTCATTAATATTGTATGAAAAAATAGATATCTCACTTTAATAGGCAATATTTAGACCATAGTCTGTTACACCTTTTTGCTTCTTTCCTATTGTTAAGTGAATTGCCGCAGCAGCTAGTCTACTGTATCTACTATACGTAGCTCCACCTCCTTATCAGCCAGCGGAGTTTCCATCGCTGCCATATACTGTACAGTAGTGTTGCCACGACGAAGACTAGGCGAGAACTGAGGGCGATGACCTCGAGCTGACTGTCCGACTGACAGTTCTACTCTTTACGTGTGGACGTTCATCCGTCGAACGGTCGCGGGTGAACTGACAGGTAAACCTGATCGTGGATACCTGCCCTTATGATGACGAGGAATGTGATATTTTCAGTATTACTGTACGTCCGGTACATAACAAAAGCGACATCGGTCAAAGTATATTTTAAGGTAATATCACATGAAGGCAAAGCATCGATTAAGTGAGGCAAGGGAGTGAAGGAAAACTCTGGATGATCACAGCGCAATTCTCATTTCTTATCGCGCCCAAATTCTATCAAGATGAATGGTCGGTAGGCTACCTATAAGCCAGTACTTCAGACTGCAAACTAAACATTTCCTATTGAATTATTGAGTTAATAATATTAATAACAACTATTATGGAATTAACTATGCCAACTATGATAACAAACAGCGATAATTATAATAATAGTACTGGCAGTAACTACAATGCTAAAACCAGGCAAGAGGTTTCGGTTTTTTCCCTAATCTCTCAGAAATGACAGACGTCTGTCAAATTTTAAACAGCAGCCTCAGAAGCAACACATCACTCTTGAAATCGCACTTGGCAAAGCCTGATGATAATTCCCCGAAAAAGGTAGCATGAGAGATGATGGCCCAACAGAATTCTCCTGCAGTTAATTCTCTCTCATCAAATGATATCTTCCACGTCGACACGGAAGAGGCAACCCTTCTTCCTCCCATACTTCCTTCTATTCCCATAACAATGATCCTTAAGGCATGGCTAAGGACTAGATGGGTGACCAGTTATTCTTTAAAAGCTACAGGGAAGAAAATTAAGATGGACAGGAAATAATGCACTATTTTCCTCCTACATCAAGTAAGAATCGTATAAACAGAGAGAGAGAGAGAGAGAGAGAGAGAGAGAGAGAGAGAGAGAGAATGATCTCTGATACCGCGATTCTCTCTAGTGTAAGAACTAGCAAAGAAGCCACCAGCTTTCGTAGGGACGCCACCGAAGGAAGACCAAATCGAAGTGGGAGCACACATGAACACGATACAAACAACATCAAAGGGTTTTCTGTTGTCGAACTCAAAATACGAATTCTCTGGCGTTATCATTTTCAAAGTACAACCAAATTCATAGAAGAAAAAAGTTCATAAATCTACATAAAACAATTTTACACCAAAATCCAGAATTGCAATGTTTATTATGAAGCATTTTTATGACATATGCAGAAGTAATCACGCTCGTAGTCACTCAAACCAAACGTAACAGTGTGAAAAAAAGCTTCGACCATCTACTGTATTAACATAAGGAATATATATCTAGAGTGGAGGAAAAATCTCCTAAATATTCACAGCCTCGGGTGATTCTGTATGTAGCTATGCATATCACTAACGAAGATACTGACGTAATAACTGCCGTTTGTGGTCAAATTAGGCAGCAAAAACTTTTACAGTATTTCTAACAACATGCCCAGCTCTCATTTAAATCCGAATTTCTCCCTTCTTTAAATCCACTTCACTGATTAAAATACAGATAATGAAGAAGTAGGAGGAGGAGGAGGAGGAGGAGGAGGAGGAGGAGGAGGAGGAGGAGGAGGAGAGAGGGAGGGAAAGAGGAATTTCCGTTTTGAACTCGTGATTCGATCTGTTACAGCAACAAACGGTCAGTAGGAGCTCCAGGCCTCATGCCATGGTCCAGGGCAGCCCCTACTAAGCCCCAAGTCCCCTTAACCGAGGTGGTCTTTCCCTGCCGTTAGCATGTCGTTAACCAGAAGACAATCCCATAATGCTGTAGGCCATCCCATCGCATGACAACCCAGCAATTACAGATGACAATTTCAATCACGGTTCAATCAATAATGGATTATTTGCTCGTCTTCGGACAGACAGTCTGGAGGAAGATGGCCCATGAATTATTCTTCTGTTGACATGTGGCATCTATCATTCATGCGCCGATAGCAGCGCTCAGGAGCCCATTTCTCTTTCAGTTCCATCTACCATCTACCTCTCCTCATCATTTGCTGCAAAATATTCGCTTTCACAAAAAAATATGAAATTGAGGTTAGATAATGTACTCAAGAGTTGTTTTGTTACGAAATTTAATCCTCATCACGCTACTCAAATGATACACACACACACACACACACACACATATATATATATATATATATATATATATATATATATATATATATATATATATATATATATATATATATATATATATATATATATAAACACCACAAGAAATAAAAAAGGCTTGTTCTTGACCGGTTTCGTCTATTCAAACGTCACTGTTCTGGTACAAAATAGCTAAGGGTTAAGATGATTTTAAGATTTTGAAGCTGAATGCACAGGCCACGATGTTATGTAAAGTTTGCGTGTATATATATATATATATATATATATATATATATATATATATATATATATATGTGTGTGTGTGTGTGTGTGTTTGTGTGTGTGTGTGTATATATACATATACATATATATATATATATATATATATATATATATATATATATATATATATATATATATATATATATATATATGTGTGTGTGTGTGTGTGTGTGTATATAACGTGCAAATAATAATTATGAGACCTACACCAACGAAAGAAATTGTGTTTCCTTTTGAAACTGAGAGAAAGAAGAAGAAGAACAGAGCTCTGGCTGGATGACACATCTACTTGTCTTGAGACCCCTTGAAGTGAACAAAATCTGCCCTCATTTCCTACTGCCATCCTTCACCTCACTATCTCCCTGTTCTTTTTTCTACGTTAGTGTGTGTCAAGTATACAATATAATACTCTAATAGAGCTGTTGATGAATTAATTCTAAACTCGAATAAAAATCACAGGAGATGAAACGAAGGAAAATAATGTTTGTTTACACTGTGTAAGACGATGAAATTTTTTTATAATATATTTTCAGTTCAGTATGGCTCAGTTGTCCACTATTGCCAATGCTCAACTTCTACCGCATTCTAACGCAACTCCAGCACTCACATCTCATCTCTGCTCCATAAATCAAGCCTTTCGGAACCTGTGCCTCCAGAGATCTCGGTTCTGAGCACTGCCTCGCAAGACACTCATTTTGCACTGGAATAACTCACGCCCGCCCAGTCACATAGTTGGAGTAGCACAAAAATGGACTTCCAACTTTACTCTTTCCGAAATCAGAAGTGAAGCCTGGGAAAGGTCCGAGAATTCATACGAGGGAGTCAATGACAAATGATCATTACC
>NC_089744.1:84156168-84163668 GCF_040412425.1 Macrobrachium rosenbergii | reverse complement strand
ATACTTATGAGCGTGGGACGAATTACACACATAGGCTACTTACTTTAAATCTTATGGAATTTACTTCTGATTTTATACGCAATGAGAAAACATGAGACAAGATCAGAAAAAACTACACACAAAAATTTCCATGTTAGCTTTGTTGATGCTTAGGAAAATTCAAGGTGAGGTTTGGTCGCATGATTTCCAAATCCTTAACATCTACAGGAAAGTGAAATTTGGGGAAGGGCTCCGGGAAGGGGGGAAAAGGAGTTTGACTTTTAGAGGTCAGTCATACGTTTTATTCTTTGTTGGTGATAGGAGGAGGAGGAGGAGGAGGAGGAGTAAGAAGAAACCAGGAGGGGGGGGCCGAGGCAGTAGGTCGCCATAATGACTTGACTAATTAAGGCCACAAAGGAGCGCAGTGCGCCGTTTGACCTGGTGTGGAACGTGACCTCTCTTCTTTGAGACATGAACCCGCCACAGCTAAACAAAACGACATGACACGCCTGCCTGACGTCTATCAGCTCCCTCAACCCACCCCTACTCCTCATCATTGCCCCGTCATCTATCCTCCTCCCCATCCCCCCGCCCTCACTCCTCCTAAGGCGCACTTCAAGACTCGCACCATCGCCCAAATACTGTAGATCTACTGTACTGTACGCCATCCATCCTTCTCCTTCCCCAACTGTTTCTCCATGTCAAGGTAAATCCATGGGATTTCTTGCCTTTGACGCGAAACATGCATACACAAAATTTGTAGGAGAGACTTTTTTCTTTAAAAAAACACTGCCTCTGCTTCATCTCTCATACTCCTGGTGTGGCTCCTCGTAAAATATTCATCAATATATATTAGAAATATATAAGCAAACGAGAGCTTTCGAGAACTTGGTCGGTTCTCCTTCTCAATCTGAGAAGGAGAATCGAGCAGGTTCTCGAAAGCTCCCGCTTGTATATATATTTCTAAAATATACTGTATTTACATTTACGCTGTTGTGGATTTTTTCACCAATCATCATATTGTCAGCTTTACTCTTTGTTCTTTCTTTCATGGCGAACTAACATCCTGTGAAATCCAAGACAATTCTGCCGCAAGAAAATCGTGCGGAAAAACAACAGACTTCAAAGGTAAAAATGTTTCTAGAACACCATCAGAGAAAGTCAATTGATTTAAATGAGGGCTTTGCCTTTGTTTCTCATGCCTTTGTAGGATGACGCTGTCTTTGTCTTTCACAAATATGGTTCCTGCCAACATATATGGACATACATTTTAGTATACAGCCAGTAAACATTTGATGATGAGATGAAATTTAACATCTTTGGTTTGAAAGGCTTTCCTGAAGAGATGAAACTCAACATCTTATCCTGACTCCAAATATTTGACGAAGAGAAGAACTTTAACAATTTCTAAGGATTGAAAATGTTTCTCAGAGATAAATTTAATATTTCCAGGCTGAAAATGTTTGGTGAAGGCATGAAATCAGCAGCTGTCAAGGTTTGCAGAAGACGTGAAATTTAACAACCTCACCAGACAGAAAATGATTTGCAATGAGGCGAAATTTATTACCACTGGACTGAGAATGGTCAGTGAAGAGACAAATTTTAAAATCCTCTTTGGAGTGAAAATATTTGTCAAAGAGATGAATTTGATCATTTATCCCGACTTGAATATTTCGCGGATCGCTGAAATTTAACAACTTCTCAGACTAAAAATATAAGACGAAGAGATGAATTTTAACGACTTTTGGCTGAAAATATTTTGTGAAGAGATGGAAATTTAACATCTGATTGAAAATATTCGGTGAAGAGATGAAATTTAACATCTTCGGACTAAAAATATTTTGTGAAGAGATGAAATTTAACATCTTCTGACTGAAAATATTTGGTGAGCAATGAAATTTAACATATTTTGACGAAAAATATTCTGTGAAGAGATGAAACTTAACATCTTTTAACTAAAAATATTTGTTGAAGCAATGAAATTCAACATCTTTAGACTAAAAATATTTTGTAAAGAGATGGAAATTTAACATCTTCTAAATGAAAATATTTGATGAATTAATGGAATTTAACATCTTTGGACTGAAAATATTTTGTGAAGAGATAAAACTTAGCATCATGTAAGTGAAAATATTTGTTGAGGCAATGAAATTTAACATCTTTAGACTAAAAATATTTTGTGAAGAGATGAAATTTAACATCTTCTAACTGAAAATATTTACTGAATCAATGAGATTTAACATTTTTGGAGTATAACTATTTTGTCAAGAGATGAAATTTAACATCTTCTACTAACTGAAAATATTTGTGAATCAATGAAATTTAGTCTTTCGACTAAAAATATTTTATATTTTGTAAAGAGATGAAATTTAACATCTTCTAACTGAAAATATTTGATGAAGCAATGAAATTTAACATTTTGGACTGAAAATATTTTGTGAAGAGATGAAATTTAACATCTTCATATAAATGAAAATATTTGTTGAAGCAATGAAATGTAACATATTTGGATTAAAAACATTCTGTGAAGAGATTAAATTGATCATCTTTAACTGAAAATATTTGTTGAGGCAATGAAATCTAACATTTTTGGAATGAAACTATTCTGTCAAGAGATGAAATTTAACAAATGCTACTAACTGAAAATATTTGTTGAATCAATAAAATTTAACATCATTGGACTGAAAATACTTTGTGGAGAGATGATGATATTTATCATATTATTCTAACTGAAAATATTTTTGAAGCAATAAAATTTAACATCTTTAGATTAAAAATATTTTGTGAAGAGATGAAATTTAACATCTTCTAACTGTTGTTGAAGCATTGTGAAAAGATGAAATTTATCATCTTCTAACTGAAATATATGGTAAAGCAATGAAATTTAACATTTTTTACTAAAAATATTTTGTGAAGAGATGAAATTTAACATCTTCTAACTGAAATATATGGTAAAGCAATGAAATTCAACATTTTTGACTAAAAATATTTTGTAAAGAGATGAAATTTAACTTCTAGCTGAAAATATTTGGTGAAGCAATGAAATTTAACATCTTTTACTAAAAATATTTTGTGAAGAGATGAAATGCAACATCTTCTAACTGAAAATATTTGTTCAAGCATTGAAATTTAACATCTTTAGACAGAAAATATTTTGTGAAAAGATGAAATTTAACATCTTCTAACTGAAAAGATTTGGTGAAGCAATGAGATTTAACATTTTTGGATTTGAAAATATTTTGTGAAGAGATGAAATTTAACATCAAACTGAAAATATTTGTTGAAGCATTGAAATTTAAATTCTTTGGACTTAAAATATTTTGTGAAGAGACGAAATTTAACATCTAACTGAAAATATTTGGTGAAGCATTGAAATTTAACATCTTTGGACTGAAAATATTTTGTGAAGAGATGAAATTTAACATCCTCTTCTAACTGAAAACATTTGTTGAAGCAATGTAATTTAACATCTATGGATTGAAAATGTTTTGTGAAAAGATTAAATTTAACATCTTCCAACTGAAAATATTTGGTGAAGCAATGAAATTTAACATCTTTGGACTATAAATATTTTGTGAAGAGATGGAATTTAACATATTCTAACTGAAATATTTGTTGAAGCAATGAAATTCAACATTTTTGACTAGAAATATTTTGTGAAGAGATGAAATTTAACATCTTCTAACTAAAAATATTTTAAACAACGAAATTTAACATCTTTTGACTAAAAATATTTTGTGAAGAGGTGAAATTTAACATCTAACTGAAAATATTTGTTGAACATTGAAATTTAACAACTTTGGACTAAAAATATTTTGTGAAGAGATGAAATTTAACATCTAACTGAAAATATTTGGTGAAGCAATGAAATGTAAAATTTTTGGACTGAAAAAAATATTTTTTGAACAGATGAAATTTATCATCTTTTAGCTGAAAATATTTGCTGAAGCAATGAAATTTAACATCTTTGGACTAAAAATGTTTTGTGAAGAGATGAAATTTAACATCTTCTAACTGAAAATATTTGTTGAGGCAATGAAATCTAATATCTTTGCACTGAAAATATTTTGTGAAGAGATGGAATTTGACAGCTTAGTTATACTAACAATATTTGGCATAGAGATGGAAATTTACCATTTGACTGAATATGTAGGTGAAAAGTTGAAATTTAACACCTTCAGGCAAAAATATTTAGGGAAGAGAAGCAATTTAACAACTTCCGACAAAAAAAAGAAAGGGTAAAGGAAAGCTCAACTTCTTCGTATTATAATATTTGGGAAGAGACGAAATGTAAATAATTCTTCATCGCTAAATGAAGCCGTCGAGTAGTCTTTAATCAATCTGCAGTGGTGATGCCATCAGTTAAAAATCGACTAAACTAAGAGAACGAAACCAGAAGTCATTCCTTTAAGAGGCCTGCAAAAGCCAATGTCCTTGATGTCGGTACACTCTTGTTTCCAACGACTTGCCTGCACTCATCACGAAGTAGAGGACTCTACCACTTCAACAGGACAACGCAATCCGTTTCGACTTTTGTTTTAGAGTCAACTGGACAACTTACCTTCATGTTAATGGTTAACTTTACGTGTTTTGCTCTACTGTAAAGCTAGCTATAGTTGTTTTATTTGTGTCTTATTTACTGTCGGTTTTTTTTTATAAGCAACTAATGCTGGTGCTCAGATGAAGAGGCTTCTTCCTGACGCGTGTTGTGCGAGCGGAGAGTGAGGGCCCGTTCTTTTACCCCTAAAATTAGGAACAAGCAAATTATCACTCTCGGAGTCACAAGGTGTCAATTTGATGGAAGGGGAGAAGGGGATGTGAAAGCAGTTGTGAACGAGAAGGAGGGAGGAAGGAAGAGGAAGAAGAAAGGAAAATAAAACAAATGGTGATGTAGTAGGCAAGGGAATAGACCAGGGAACAGAAATGGCACAAGCGGAAGAACAGTAGATAAAGAATTAGAAGACAGAGGAGAAACACAAACTACAGGGAGAGAAATGAAAGGAAAAATGAAAGAATATTAAATAGGCAAGAAAAAGACAAAAACAACAAAACTTGAAACAGTCACTGAAAAACAGCGCGTGCGCACACATTATTTTGGAGAATAGCCGAAAAAAAATTGAGGGAAAAAGAAGACAAATAAATCGCTTTCGGCCACTCAGATCCCTCATCTTTTCCTCTTCTGGCTTAATGAACACCATCTGGACAAATCATTTTCGGCTTGTTATTAGGCAAATCATCTTTATTTTTCATCAGGAATTACAGCAGAGGAAATTACGAAAAAATAATCTCTTTTCAATCTAAAAGAATTTTTTTTTTCAGCTTTAGCAAATGCGATCAGCAAACTCCATTCCCAATTGCTAAAGAAAGGAGTAATTAATCTGAAATTCCCGTAAGAGAGAATAAGCAGATGACGGAGAGTTACTGTAAAAGAATATTCATTTTTTTTAAGCAACGGGGGACCTAAGGAGGTCCCTTTGGAATTTGTTAACCGTTAGCTTTATCCGCGATAGAATATTTGTCCTTTATAGTTAACTAAAGGAAACGGACACGGACAAGAAGAACAAGAAGAAGAAGAAGAGGAGAAGGAAGAAAAAAAGAAGAAGACAATAATGAAGGGAAAGGAAGATAAAGGTTTGCTTCAGGAACAGAAGCTACTACTGGAGTTCTCATGTAATGGCAAAGTGAATTTTGTACTACTGACCAGAAGATTGAAGGATGAACAATAGGCATAGCCACCCCTTTTTTTTAACACAGGATCCATTAACATATATATATATATATATATATATATATATATATATATATATATATATATATATATATATATATATATATATATATACCTCAGTACGGCGTCGTTTTTAATCAGCTTATTAATTAAACGAGTGTTTGTGGGACAATCACCAAAGAAAACTTGACAAATCGTCTCAAGAGTCTCTGAGTCAGAAGCATTTCGGTGGCCTCCCTGGATGATAAAGGCTCTACTAATTGCTCTCGATCTATTCCTCTTTACACAATAGTGTTCGGTGCTCTAATGTATTTACATTCTTAAAGAACAACCTAAAAAGGACATTGAGTTGGATGGAGAATCATTGACAGGAGAGAAAGGAGCTGCATGGAACGGAAAAAAGCTATGATCAGAATGGAAGATGAAAGTGAAAACGAAAGATTAATCGAGCTAAATGTGAAAAGAACTTCAGTGTCTGTTTGTCAATCTTTCTCACGTTAACTCCTGTACTACCTTTCCTTTCAGCGGGACCGTTTGATCTAGTACAAAAACTTTTCATGTTATTTCTCTCTCTCTCTCTCTCTCTCTCTCTCTCTCTCTCTCTCTCTCTCTCTCTCTCTCTCTCTCTCTTGTCACGTGACCTGCATTGTCCAATACGGCCGAATTTGGCATTCATTCTTGTGGGAATCTAGACCATATTATGGCAGCTCAGCTGACTCTTGTAATTTTTATCTTTATTATAGTCCAGGGATACTGTTTTTGCTCTTAAATGTTAGCATTAACATTTTAAAATCAATTGCAAATAGTAATAAACCTCACATAGTGCCATAGTAGCATGCATACACATATTGGGCAAGTGGACGCGGTTTTATATTATATATATATACATATACATATATATATATATATATACATATATATAGCAATATATATACATATATATTTATATTTATATATATAAATATATATATACAGTAATATATATATATATATATATATATATATATATATATATATATATATAGTGTGTGTGTGTGTATACAGCACTGTATATATACACACATTTTTATATATATATATATATATATATACTATATATATATATATATATTATATATATATATATATGTCCATATATATATATATATATATATATATATATATATATATATATAATGTATTTATATATATTCCTAATTTATCGCTTTATTGTGGATAAACAGTTTGTTCAAAAAAGCTCCCATCTTTTCAGCCAGTTCATAAACCTGTGCAGAAGTCTCATAAATAGCACATCGAATTTCTATTCGACTAGGTCTTGCAGCTTCCTATGTCTATGCATATATATATATATACATATATATATATACATATATATACACATATATATATACATATATATATATATATACAGTATATATATATATATATATATATATATATATATATATATATATATATATTTAATTGTAATAACCAAAATGCCCTCTTAACATGGATCTTACGGCTTTGTAGTGACAAGCATATCCAAAAAAGCGCAGAAGAATTCGAGAAGTTAAGAGGTCATTGTGGTTATTACAATTACATATGTACCTGGTAAAAGTGACCAGCAGATTTTATATATATATATATATATATATATATATATATATATATATATGATATATATATATATTATAAATATATAAACATATATATATATATATATATATATATATATATATATATATATATATATATATACACATACACCTTTATGTTTTGTATATAACCATTGTAACTTTCACCTGTCCATA
>NC_089744.1:84121168-84151168 GCF_040412425.1 Macrobrachium rosenbergii | reverse complement strand
TAACAATCGCACGCGCGCATTCCTTCAAAAATAAACAAACCATCCCAAAGTGGATAAACTCTTTTTTTGGTAATTATAAAAAAAACTTAACAAAGATATATCTGTTAAACCACAAATGCATGTATCGAATTTACTTCCCCTAGGGAATCACACCCAAAAAGTGGAAAGTTACTCCAAAGGTAATGTGAATTCGATACTAAGGGTTCTGGTGGCTTAATGTTTAAGGGCATAAAAAAATCATGCGTGAATTAGTGACGAAACTATCGTGTATATATATATATATATATATATATATATATATATATATATATATATATATATATATATATATATATATATATATATATATATATATATATATATATATATATATATGTATGTGTGTGTGTATGTATATGTACATAATGAAGGAGGTAGCCATCCGCTTCTTAGCAAGTCTTTTGGGATGAGTTTGCTAGCCCCATGCTTTTCATAATCCTTATTACCTACACCGCAGCCATCTAACTATCAGGTGCATAATTCACTAACATGGCCATCAGAGTAACAATGGATTTTAAATGAAGTAAAGGAGGTGAATCTGAGACCTGCAGCTCTTCAGGAAAGAGAGCTACCGATCGTAAGAAAGAGAGAGAGAGCTGTAAGTAGTCAGCAAACAGAAAAACAGAATAGTGCTACAGAAAACACAAAGCTCAAAGGCGATTTTCTTCAGTTCAGAGGCCAAACTAATGAAGCTAGACGCACCATGCACACACGCAAAGCACACCTGGAAGCATTCATAGGTGCGTCTCCGGTTTCATCCTAACAGAGAAAGAAGCTTTACTGAACTTGTGTTATAATGTAGGCCGCAAAGCGTGAGGTCTACAGAGAAAAGAAAAGAAAAGAAATGAAAAGAAAAAACCAGCCCCTCTTCCGACTCCACCCCATCCCCTTAATCCAGACACTCGTGTCTAACCACCTTGTCCAAATCCAGAGGCATTTTCGGGTAGGCTAAAACCAAATTGGGAGAGTGGAAAGAAAATCCGAGAGATGATTTGCTGGTATTTCGGGCGGTAGACATTGTTAACTTGCGGATGGCTAAACTTTGCCCATTGGAATAAAGTTAAAAAGGAAGTTGGCCAAAAGGACTTCTTCTATGGAGGGAGAGAGGCAGGGAAGGCCGATGGGATATCAGAAAGTCGTTGCAATAACATATAAGAAGGCCTAAGGATGATGACATCTCTCCACTACTACTACTACTGCTACTACTACTGCCGCTGCTGCTGCTACTACTACTACTCTTAACAAGTCCATAATCACACCATCGCCATCATAACCACCAACACCACTACTATCACCACCACTATTACTACTATTATCAAGTATAATACCACAACCACACTACTACTACTACTACTACTACCACTACTATCGCGCCTATTATCATGTATGACGTGGCACACTCCGGTCCCATTCGCTCTCCTTTCAAGCTCCGTCAAATAGCTGAAGTTGTCTAAGTTTTCTAATTCATATTTGGCTTAATGTCCACGTCGATGGGGAGCCCTACCCCTCCCCTCCTCTCGCCCCCTTACATCTTAGATATATGTCTTTATCGCCCCTACACGTATCATCGGCCTTTATTACGACTTTCTTGTGTTATCCCGCAGTCTAGGAGAATTGGCTCGGCCAAGCTTCACGCTTCTAGGGAGAAAAACAACGATTTTCCCCCATAGTTATCTGTGCTTTTTCGGTTTCCCTTCTTTCTCCTCCCTACCTGAGAGAGAGAGAGAGAGAGAGAGAGAGAGAGAGAGAGAGAGAGAGAGAGAGAGAGAAAGGGCAATGTTTGAATTCAGTTGATAATGATATTGATCAAAGGACAAGGTTGATGCTATCCAAATTAGTCTAAAAATGCAATATAAGCATGTATCACACGAATAAATATAGAAACAACAATTTCAACATCCTTCATAAATTTAGCCCATTACAATAAAGAAAATTCTGTAAACATTATTCCAGAATTTAAAAATAAGCGCAAATATTCTGAATCAAGAAATAAAATGCAACTTCACTTCAGTTCATCATCTGAAATACAAGATGACACTTCTAAAATCCCACATGAGGAAAATAAAGGGAACGCAACCATTTTCTTGTTGTCCATTTTACAGTCAAATCATCCGCAAAGATGATCCAGAGAGAGGATACCTGGCCTTCCAATTCCCTGCCTAATTCCCGTGGAGAGAGAGAGAGAGAGAGAGAGAGAGAGAGAGAGAGAGAGAGAGAGAGAGAGAGAGAGAGAGAGATATCATCCTGAAACTGCTATCTTTTCTAAATATGGCAAAATGACAGGTTACTGACTGTATACATTCTTAGACGTTTTAAGAAATTCTCGTTTTAATTGTTCGTCCTCTAAATTCTGTAACATAAACTCCGCGTGACTTCTTGTTGACATTGTACATGATTTCTACCACATAAAAGTATACTTAATAAAGCTAAGGCACTCAGTGTCTGCAGTGTGGGGAGTTGGTGCTGCAGTAGCACAGTTATGCTTTGAAATGTCGATGTTTGTATCTTCCAAAGCTCTTGCAGTATTTATCCATAACAATTAAACTGATGGTCGTGAGGTGAATATTCTTTTTAGATGCACTGGTTGCATTAGATCCAAGCCTCTCAAGAACTTCCTTCGGCCCGTGAGCAAGGACTATTATGACTCCGTCACGTTTCTGTTGTTCTGCTCACTTCTACTATTGTCCAAGTTCTATAAGGTCCAAACCGTGCAAGAATACGAATGACGTAATATTCTTACCATTTTGGTTAACAGCTGAATTCGTAACGCTAAAACCTTTCATTTCCTTCACCCTCTAAGTGTGGAGGGTTTAAGGAACAAACGGCGCAGTTGGTGCATGTATCAAGCAATGACATTCTCTGTTTTGTTACGCTTTCTTTTTTTTTACAGTACAAGAGAAGAACAGCAAGAATTTCCGAAGAACACCACTCGGAACACAAGGAGAGACGAGAAAAAACAGCCAGTAACAGAGCAAGCGGTCATAAAAACGATGCTCCTACTACGGAGACAAAACAATCGCCAAAGTCGCAAACAGCATCTCGCAATCAACTAGATTCCCATCTCTCTTTTCTAAAGATCATTTGACAGATACCGCGGTCGGCGATTACGGTACCCAAGGCCGAGGTAGTGCTTACTTACCTACTAAGCGCTTATATATATATATATATATATATATATATATATATATATATATATATATATATATATATATATATATATATATATATATATATATAATGAAATAGTATAATGAAACAGTACAAAACTTTGTAGATATACAGTATACATGTATGTATATATACATATTTATATATGTGTATATATAAATATATATACATGTGTAAATATGTATATAAACATACAAATATACTGTATACCTACAACGTTTTGTATCGTTTCCAATGAAGAATTGGAGGAATTTATACTCATAATGTGGTTTTCATTAGGTCCCGTTGCTAAGTAAAGTCTTTTAAGACACTAAACCAATCTGTTTTTCAGCAAAAAATATATTATCTCTGTATATTCAAGGTTTCCCTTGTGGATGGTACTGAAGAGATGGGAGCATCTTTCCCATGCGTGTCCGTGTGTAAGGGTAAGTGAGTGTGTGTGTTTTAGAGAGAGAGAGAGAGAGAGAGAGAGAGAGAGAGAGAGAGAGAGAGAAACTCTGAGTTTCCAAAAATCTATTCTCTCGCTTTCAAAGAGAAAATAAATAATAGAATACATTCGTAAACTCATTGTGTGAAAGTTAGAAGGTCACTTACAACTCAATCTTCCAATTGCTGGATGTTTATTGGACTGACCTTTAAAGGGACCCACCACCTTGCACAAAAAGGTAATATAAAACGCCAGTTGAGAGAGAGAGAGAGAGAGAGAGAGAGAGAGAGAGAGAGAGAGAGAGAGAGAGAGAGAGAGAGAGAGAGACTGATTATGGCTACTAAAACTGGCCTCACAACATCTAGGTTATTGACGTCGTAATAAATTACAATAAGAAACTAAAAAAATAAATAAATATATAGATTTAAAAGGGGTTTGATATGAGAAATATCTATCTATCTACATGTACAGTATATATTATATATATATGTATATACATATATAGACACATACTATATATATATATATATATATATATATATGAGAGAGAGAGAGAGAGAGAGAGAGAGAGAGAGAGAGAGAGAGAGAGAGAACGTAAAGCAAACTCAATGATGGAGAAGAAGAAAAAAGGAGAACTAATTTGTGGGTCATAAAAGGATTCCATTTCTCTTGGCTGTTGTCTGTCTGTTTAGAGTTTCCTGTGAGAACCCTGCCTAAACGTTCTCGACACCTTATATCTGATACGCTGAAGATGGGCCTAGACTTTTCTGAGGGATGCAGTGTCCACCTTATACACGAGAGGCGCATCTGAAAGAGACGTACTTTGCCTATGTGAGATTCCCTAAAAGTCATCGTTATTCTAAATCTTGCGAAATATGCGGTCTGGATTAATGACCATTCATGCCAAGTAAGGAAGATGTCTGAAGTGGTATGAAAGACATCGGAACGTGACCTAACTGTCTTTAAATATCAGAAAAAACAGTGAAAGCATAAGACCGGCAAAATGTCCATTCTATAAGCCATACCATTACATGGGAATAAAGTGAGAAGTCTGTGTCTAACTGTTTATCTATCTCTCTATCTGTATGCGCGTGTGTGAATACAAACATTCAGATTACACAATTTGGTGTTGCAGTCTTAGGAATCCTGCATATTCGCCATCGATGAAAAAGGAGTGAAGCGTATAAATTTGTACCTATGTATACATCCGACTGTAATACATTTACACACAAGCCAGTGCAAATATAGACTGATGGCATCTGGCCCACACAACCTTCAGCGTTTACACGAAAAGGAACATATTTAAGTGAAAGTGCAACTTTCATTGAACATTGTCGGATTGGAAAACTGAGATACTTAAGAGTGTGAGACAGAGATATTCTCAGTGGGAAGGGTTGATCAGAACAAGCGTCATTCCCATGGCAATAAGTTAGTAACTTCTTGAATTCGACTTATTTTGTAATGGAATGTAAATAAACTGGAAAATACACATGATAAAGTTGGTAATCAAAAAATGCAATTTGAATGATAAAATCATGTTGGAAACGCCTTCTTTCTCGTGATTTCTTAGGAAACTGGATACATAGGGCAGCAGTGATCAGATGTTTAACAAAAATGGACCTGTTCACCCTCCTAATGACTGACCTTTGGCATTTTCAAATGAACGCTCTCTCTCTCTCTCTCTCTCTCTCTCTCTCTCTCTCTCTCTCTCTCTCTCTCTCGGGCTTCAGTCAGTAATTTGGAGGATGAACAGGTCCATTTTAGTTACATATCTGATACGGGTGCCTTACGTATCCTGTTGCATAAGAAATCACGAGAGATAAGGGAGTTTTCAACATTATTTCATTATTTATATTGGCATTTTTTGAGTACCAACATTATCCTGAAAGTGCTAACTAATAATAATAATAATAATAATAATAATAATAATAATAATAAGAATAATAATAATAATAACAATAATACTCCAGAGGTCCTTTATTCCTCACACCGTTGGACTGTGGAACAGCCTCCCTGAGGATGTTGTGCAATTGGAACATCAGAAGTTCAGTCCAAGTTGCAATGCATTACTACCCTACTACAAATCTTCTTGTATTCTGACAATTTACTTACATTCTTCTTTATTAATTTCTTAACTTATCTGTTTTTCTAATAACTGATCTCCACTTCTGTATTTCCCTTCGCCTTCTTTTACTTCTTTCGAATGAAAACCATACTCTTTGGAAGCTTGAATTTCAAGTCAATGGCCCCTGTGGGCTTGTTCCTTAATAATAATAATAATAATAATAATAATAATAATAATAATAATAATAATAATAAGGTGAATCAACAGTCTTTTTCCTGATATTATTATTACGGCTACAGCAAAACTGATTATGTGAAAAGCAATCCTGTCTGTCAGCTAAGACAACTGCGGAGACACTTCAGCGACATTAGCTCTTTCTTTTCTCCACGGAATTTAGCAGAAAATAAATTTCATTTTGCTGTTCTCTCTGTCTCTGTCTCCGTCTCTCTCTCTCTCTCTCTCATGCCTCGAAAAGTTCAAATAGCATTTTGTATAACCAATCATATGCACCGACAGGTAAAGAGGTATATAGGAATAAGTAATATATATACATATGTATTATATATATACTGTATATATATATATATATAATACATATATATATATATATATATATATATATATATATATATATATATATATATATATATATATATATATATATGTGTGTGTGTGTGTGTGTGTGTGTATGAAACGCATGATTCTGTAGCAGCATGAACATACATTTTAACTGTGCTCACAAAAGTAAGCACGCGATTATAAGACAAGCAAGAGATTGAATAGTGTTTATCGAGGTGTTTCTGGACAGACAGAAAAGACGAAAAGATAAGGAGTAAGAAAACGAGAGGGGGAAGGGAGGGGGAAGGGTGGGCGAGGAGGCCTTACCAGACGGGTGGGGAGATACATGTGAGTGGATGTCGGTATGATAGACGATGGGAGGGTCTCCGGGAGGAGAAAAAGACAGAGGGGTGGGGTGAGGGGTGAGGGGTGACGGGGGAGGGCCTGACTGGAAAGGTAAAGGCCAACCGCTTCCACTGCAATAGTCATGACGCTAACTGCAGTGCTCCAGGGCTCCGGAGGGGGGATGTGGAGGGGCGGGGAGAGGGCAGCGATAGAGGAAGGAGGGTGATCTACGGGGAATAGCTGCTACCTAAGAACCTGAGAGGGTTTGATGTGGGGGTGACTGTGCACCAAAAGAGGGAAGAGGGGAAAGAAAGGTTACATAGAATAATAAACGTGTACTGAGAGAGAGAGAGAGAGAGAGAGAGAGAGAGAGAGAGAGAGAGAGAGAGAGAGAGAGAGAGGACAACGAGTCAAATGAAGATGAGAACGAAACCTATTCAACGGGCATAATTTTCAAGATAACTTGAAAAACTTAAAACAGCTATAAGTAAAAAAAATCACCACTAATTAAAATTAACGCTGCAGTTGTAAAGCATAAGGTATGCATTTAAACATATTCCATTATTTTTCCTAATGTGTAAATGAATTTGGAAGACGTTAAAGCATAGTGAATCCGGTGATTTGCGAAGCAAAGGTCAGAAAACATAGATCACCCATTTGTGGAAAGAGACAGAGCTGAAGAAAAGGGATGACAAAGTATATAACTGGAATTTATAAGTCACTAGATAATAGCAGTTGAATAAACAGACCAGAAGAGCAAGGTGGCGGAAAAGTCTGTATTATACTTACCAGCAACAACAGATGTGACACCCAGCAAAAGCTACTGAATAGTTCTACAGTATAGGGAAGGAAAGAACTCTCTTATTGGGCACTGTGATATCTGGGCATCACTTCAAAATAAAAACGTTACCCTGCTGACAGGCGAGTAGTGCTTACTAACTCAAAGGGCATGGCCACTCGAGCAGAGTGAAATTCCTTGCTGAAATTCAGTTTATGGAAGATGGAGAGCAGAAAAGTTCGGACTAAAGTCTGATTCATACATGCCATTGTTAGGATATAAGATCAAATCAAAATTCCCCAAAAAAGAGCACTCAAATGTTGTTATAGAGCGGCGACACCACAACTCACTCAAGGGAATGTCACTGGGAAGAGAGAGAGACGGAAAAGCCGGCAATAAAATGAAAATTGAAACAGGAAGGTGTTGGAGTTTCTTCTTCGTGTCTTTAGATGAATTTGGTACTTTATAAAATCCTTTGCAACGAAGTTGAATGAGTTTCACTGTCCTGCGTGTTTTATGTTTCCTATCATCACCGGGGGTGCCGCAACGTTTCTACCATCCCTACCCTTCGTAGTTCCAGTACTTATAGGTTTCCTTACAGAGACGTGTCTGTCACTCAAAGCAGGAATTGTTCAAGTTTACTCTTAAATTTGCCTGAGGTTTTTACTCCTAAATGGTCTCATATATTGTTTCGAAAAGTTCATTTTTTTATGTTCTCTTCTTCTGCCACGGTTCCATTGTTTTCTTCTATGCATTTCAAAGGATGCCATGTTCACAGTAACCCCAACTCTCTCTCTCTCTCTCTCTCTTCCTTATACTGTTTTTCATTTCAGCTTCTTATCTCACGACAACGTATCCACTTCACACGCCACTGCTGCCTGTCCTTCCCCCCCACCCTTCCTCCTCCTCCCTCTCCGGGAGCCGCAGCTTCTTCCTACCCATCTGCTCTTCTCCCTGTCTCCTCCCACCTGCCTCCTTAACTCTCCAAGCATAAACGCAAATAGCATCATAAGGCGGAGGATGTAATATGTTACAAGTGGGGAGGCCACCCGCCACTTCATCGATATATGGTGGTTAAAAAAGCTGAGCGCATCGATATTCTCCTGGAGAGAGAGAGAGAGAGAGAGAGAGAGAGAGAGAGAGAGAGAGAGAGAGAGAGAGAGAGAGAGAGAGAGAGAGAGAGAGAGAGTTCACCATGAGACAGAACAGAAGGGGTTATTATTGAATTAAATTTTTCGCCGTTGCTCCACATGGTAAAAAGCAATGAGCGAAGTCTCGGCTGAAAAAACGAATGACAAATAAATTAGTTTCACTTACAGAAGCTGATATATATTTGTACAGCCTTGCAGAAAAATTAGTCTGGGTTGTCATTTCAAAGGAATTATATGAAAGGATATTAGACTCCCATATCTAGTAATCACTTCAGATGAAAAAGTTTCTTTATAGTTGCACTGAAAGTAAAAAAAAAAAACATGAATGAAACAGCACAGATTTAGTGTAATTCAATAATATTAGAGAGAGAGAGAGAGAGAGAGAGAGAGAGAGAGAGAGAGAGAGAGAGAGAGAGAGAGAGAGAGAGAGAGACGAATACTTCTGGCGGGAAATAGAAGTGAATGATTTCCAGTTCTCTTCTACTCTTTCATAATAAGAGTCCGTGTTTTTATGCGCTATTTTTTCCCTCATTCTCTGCATCTTTTGACAATAAAATCGACTTATAGACAATCGGTATCTTCAGTTAAATGTAAGGCAATATAATTCCTTGCAATACTGATTCACACACGGGTGGAGTGGGGAGACACTTGCCCCCTTAAATTTTGGCAAGGAGAGACAATGAAATTCACAAAATGAAAATTTGTAACTAATACACTACAATGTACAATTCACAAAAACATACGATGAATGTTCTACACTTAAAACTAGCAAAGGATCACCAATGATGGAGGAAAATAGATAATAACAGACATTGTTTGACATCAATATTTTGAAATCCAAATCCTGGCTACGACCATAACGATTCATGCGACGAAAGCGCAAGGACCAGCGTTGGCTCTAAGATCTTCGCCAACAGTATCAAAGGAAGCTCGCCAATCATTTGAATATATCCTTACATTTTTCGAAAGAGCAATAAATAAGGAGATTATTTATCTTTCATAAGACCCCAAGACGTGCAAGGCGCTTGCTTCCATTTCAGATCTCATGACAGACTGAAACACCACGACGGACAGAGTGGGAGGTGGCGAGGAGTGCCCCTGGAGGTGGGTGGGTGGGTAGAGCAGAGGTCCCAACAGTAAACTAATATAATGTGAAATTCACTCATGATTGCAGAGTAATTAGCCAAAGGAGATTACAGGTAATTATGTGATTAATACGGGTAAAGAGGGGGCTACGGGAATGGGAGAAGGAAAGCAGGGAGGGGGAGAGAGAGAGAGAGAGAGAGAGAGAGAGAGGTGGGGAAGGTTGGGGGTGGTGTTTGAAGATTGTCATGTCATGATCAAACATAAGGAATAAACAAATAATTATAAAAGACAAAAAATGACTCCCGCGCAGTAATCCTGTTAATGGTTATTTCTGATGAACGACACAGTCGAATATTGACGTTTTCTTTGGCATGATTCGATTCAAATCAATTTGTCTATATTCATAATGACGCATAATTACCGAGGAATGGGAAGGAGGGCCCAGGAAGGGGGTCCCCCGGGTAGGAGATGGTTTGCATTAAACTTTGGCTCAGTAATTAGTTAACAATCGACAATTTGCCCATCAGTAATCAAGCTCTCAATCGAATTGCTCTCGTAATCACTTTACAAAACTATCAAATCAAAACTTCTGCTAAATTTTCACCGAGAGTCATTATCTGTATGACATTAATATAGGCTCTCCTGATTCCTCCTCCTCTTCTCCCTCTTCCTCCCCCTCCTCCTCCTCCTCCTCCTCCTCCTCCTCCTCCTCCTCATCATCATCATCATCATCATCATCCACCTGCACCGAAATACATCGTGCCCTCCGTTCACGTTGGGGCACTCCCCGACCCCCCTTTAGGCAAAGAGACTCTCACGTATTTCATGACTGGGCCGAGTTTGGCTTCGGACAGCTGGAATGGTTTGCTTTTTCGGACTGGAATTTTCACCACCCTACAAGTAGAAGGATTATTTCATCTCTTGCTTTGACTTCCTTCTAGTTATTTTGTATCACTTTCTTTTAATATAACGGAACTACATAAAGGTACATATATATACATACATACATACACAAACACACACACACATATATATTTATATACATACATATATATATATATATATATATATATATATATATATATATATATATATATATATATATATATATATATATATATATATATATATATATATATAGAGAGAGAGAGAGAGAGAGAGAGAGAGAGAGAGAGAGAGAATATCTTACAATTGGTTTCAGCCCACCGGCGTGAGGATTACCTCGTCAAGCACTTACCAATTTGATTGTATACGTATTTAACGAGGTAAAGAACGTTCACGTCTCGTGAGTCTTGTATCTCTCTCGCTCACTCTCTCTGTCTCCCCCAACCCTATACGACCCACAACGGTCTACTAAGAGCCAGATATATAGTTTACTGCTTAGGTCAACAGAGGTACTCTGAATTTTACGGAACCCCTCTATTCGTCCCGTTCGAGAATCATACACAGGTCGTTCAACTAAGCTAGACACGCTACCTCCATGCTGCGAGACCAGAGAGAGAGAGAGAGAGAGAGAGAGAGAGAGAGAGAGAGAGAGAGAGAGAGAGAGAGAGAAACCTATTATTCGCGTTCGCAATAAAAATAAAAGAAAATACAGACGAACACCTTATAAAGAACTGTCAGGTTAATTGTACGTTCATTATGTTGCAGGATTGACGGTAGAATCATACATCACTCTGTCAATGAATTAAGAATTATACCTTAGTCTTACCAGACCACTGAGCTGATTAACAGCTCTCCTAGAGAGGGCTGGCCCGAAGGATTGGACATTTTACGTGGCTAAGAACCAATTGGTTACTTAGCAACGGGACCTACAGCTTATTGTGGAATCCGAACCTATTATAGCGAGAAATGAATTTCTATAACCAGAAATAAATTCCTCTAACTCTTCATCAGCTGGCCGGAGAATCGAACTCCGGCCCAGCGAGTGCCAGTCCACAGCTCTACCGACTTACCCAACGAAGAGCTCTTTGTCAATGATTTACAATCTGTGTAATGCACTTACTATTTTTTGTAACTAATTAGTGAAACAACACTAAAACCAGTGTAAATTCAGTCACTGAACACTCACTCTAAAATTCACCTGCAGGAAACTCCTCTACGAGTCTCCCAGACGTGAGTCAAGAAAATTCTTAGACTTCTGCTAGATTCAGAAATAGACCAGTCGACCTCTATGGGTATCAGAAGTTTCTCCCTCGACTTCTGTATCAAAAGCTTACTCCCTGACCTCAGCATGCATCGACATATTATGTTCTCTAAATTTCTGTATCAGAAAAGTTATTCCTTGACCACAGTGAGTATCAATTTATGTTCTCTAAACTTCCGTATTAAAGTTCCTCTCAGGAATCCTGAGAGGTTCAGAAGTAAGTTTCTCCCGACTTCTGAGAGCATTAGTAAGTTTCAACTGAGTATCGGAAAAAGCTTTCCTCACCTTCTGTGAGTATTTTCAGAGAAGGTTCCCCTAAACTTTCGCACAAGAAAGTGATTACTTGGGTTTCCGGACCTATCGAATATTCCGTGTTTTTCTGAGAATAAAACTTTCCAGAGAAAACTGAGAACGAAAAAGCCCTCTAATCAGCGTTTTGCCCTACTGGAGACATCTCTCCTAGAGCTTCTCATCAACAAAACAAAAGCTTTAATTATTTTTTGAGTGTTTCATACTTTCCGATGACTGAAATCTTTCTTTAGAATATGTGACTGTTGTATTAAACAGTCCTGAAGCTAAGAATAACAATGGGATTTCTCTTACAGATCTAACGGGTAAAGGCTAACAAGGTACTTCTTATAGAAGGGCGGTTGTCAGAAAAAAACACCACCTAGTCCGGACTCCATATTAAAGGGAATCTTCCAATATTTATGTAGCGATCAAAAATACCTTTGAGAGCATTCACACACGTCAACATTGCGATGACAATAGAGTAACATCAGTATCACCTAAATAACTAATTGGCCCACATCTTCAGTTCATTGAGGGAATCTTAAATAATCTAAATCTCCTTTGAAATTATCCCTATATTTTCAAAAAGGATGGTATTACTGGAGTATGTTGCGGCCATTTTGGTTCTTCTGCAGTTAATTTTTTTTCCTCAATGTAGAAGCCAAAAGCCTCCAAGATTTTTTTCCTCAAAGTGGAGGCCAACAACCTCCATGATTTTTTCCTCAGTGTGGAAGTCAACAGCCTCCAGGATTTTTTCCTCAGTGTGGAAGTCAACAGCCTCCAGGATTTTTTCCTCAATGTGGAAGCCAACAGCCTCCAGGATTATTTCCTTAATGTGGGAGCCAACAGCCTCCAGTATTTTTTTCCTCAATGAGGAAGACAGCAGCCTCCAGGATTTTTTCCCCTCAATGTGGAAGCCAACAGCCTCCAAGATGTTTTTTCTCAATGTGGAAGCCAACCGCCTCCAAGATTTTTTTCTTCAATTTGGATGCCAACAGCAACCAGTAGTTTTTTCTCAGTGTGGGTGCCAACAGTCTTTAGGATTGTTTTCCTCAGTGTGGAAGCCAACAGCTTCCAAGATTTTTTTCCTCAGTGTGGAAGTCAATAGCCTCCACAATGTCTTCCTCAATGCAGATGCCAACAGCCTCCAGGATTTTTTCCTCAATGCGGAAGCAAACGGCCTCCAGGATTTTTTCCTCAATGTGGAAGCCAAAATGCTCCACAGTATTTTTCTTCAATGTGGAAGCCAACAACCTTTGTGATTTTTTCCAAAATGTGGAATCCAACAGCCTCCTGGATTTTTTCCTCATTATGGAAGCTAACAGCATCCAGAATTTTTTTCCTCAATGTGGGAGCTAACAGCCTCTGTAATTTTTTTTCCTTATTGTGAAAGCCAAAAGCCTCCAGGAATTTTTTCCTCAATGTGGAAGCCAACAGCCTCTAGAGTTTTTTTCCTCAGTATGGACGCGAAAAGCCTACAGGAATTTTTACCTCAATGTGGAAGTCAACAGCATCCAAGATTTTTTTCCCTCAGTGTGGATGCCAACAGCATCCCGGATTTTTTCCTCAATGTGGATGCCAACAGCCTCTGTGATTTTTTTCCTTGATGTGGATGCCAACAGCATCCAGGATTCTTTCCCTTAATGTGGATGCCAACAGAATTCAGGATTTTTTCCTCAATGCGGATTCCAGTAGCATCCAGGAATTTTTCCTCCGTGTGGATGCCAACAGCCTCCACAATTTTTTTTTACTCAGTGTGGAAGCCAATAGATTCCTGGATTTTTTTTTCGCCAATGTGGAAGCCAACACCGTAAAGGATTTTTTTTCATCAGTGTGGAAATCAACAGCCTACACGATATCTTTTCCTGAATGTGGAAGCAACACACTGCTGGATTTTTTCTTCAGTGTGGAAGCCAACAGCATTTAGGATTTTTTCCTCAATGTGGAAGTCAACAACCTCCAGGATTCTTTTTCCTCAATGTGGAAGCCAAAAGCATCCACGATTTTTTTCCTAAATGTGGAAGCCAACAACCTCCAAGATTTTTTTCCTAAATTTTTTCCTAAAAGCCAACAACCCAAGATTTTTTTCCAAGATTTTTTTCCTAAATGTGGAAGCCAACAACCTCCAAGATTTTTTTTTCCTAAATGTGAAGCCAACAACCTCCAAGATTTTTCCTAAATCCTAAATGGAAGCCAACAACCTCCAAGATTTTTTTCCTAAATGTGGAAGCCAACAACCTCCAAGATTTTTTTCCTAAATGTGGAAGCCAACAACCTCCAAGATTTTTTTCCTAAATGTGGAAGCCAACAACCTCCAAGATTTTTTTCCTAAATGTGGAAGCCAACAACCTCCAAGATTTTTTTTTCCTAAATGTGGAAGCCAACAACCTCCAAGATTTTTTTACCCAAGATTTTTTCCTAAATGTGGAAGCCAACAACCAGCCTCCAGATTTTTTTCCAAGATTTTTTCCTAAATGTGAAGCCAACAACCTCCAAGATTTTTTCCTAAATGTGGAAGCCAACAACCTCCAAGATTTTTTTCCTAAATGTGGAAGCCAACAACCTCCAAGATTTTTTTCCTAAATGTGGAAGCCAACAGCCTCCAGGATTTTTTTTACCCAAGATTTTTTTCCTAAATGTGGAAACCAACAGCCTCCAGGATTTTTTTTACCCAAGATTTTTTTCCTAAATGTGGAAACCAACAGCCTCCAGGATTTTTTTTACCCAATGTTAAAGCCAACAGCTTCCAGGTTTCTTTTTCCTCAATGTGGAATCCACAAGCCTCCATGAATTTTTTCCTCACTGTGGAAGCCAACAGCCTCTAGGATTCTTTTCCTCAATGTGGAAGGAAACATCCTCCAGGATTTTTTCGTAAATGAGGAAGGCTATAGCCTCCAGGGTTTTTTCCTCAATGTGGACACCAACAGCCTCTAGGAATTTTTCCTTATTGTGGGGGCCAACAGCCACCAGGATTTTTTTCCTTAGTGTGAAAGCCAACAACTCTAAGACTTTTTCCCTCAACGTGGACGCCAACAGTATCTAAGGTTTTCCCTCAATATGGGGGCCAAATGCCTCCAGGATTTTTTTCCTCAATGTGAAAGCCAAGAGCCTCCAGGATTTTTTTTTTTTATAAATATGGGAGCCAAAAGCCTCCACGATTTTTTTCCTCAGTTATGAAACCAACAGCCTCCTGGATTGTTTTCCTTAGTGTGGAAGCCAACAGCCTCTAGGATTTTTTCCTGAATGTGGAAGCCACCAGCCTACAGAATTTCTTCCTCAATGTGGAAGCCAACAGCCTCCACGATTTTATTTCCTCATTATGGAGCAAACAGTCTCCTCGATTTTTTTCCTCAATTTGGAACTCAACAGCATCCACGATATTTTTCCTCAATGTGGAAGCCAACAGCCTCTAGGGATTTTTTTTCTGAATGTGTGAGCCAACAGCCTCCAGGATTTTTTCCTCATTGTGGAAGCCAACAGCCTCCAAGATCTTTTCTCATTGTGGAAGCCAGCTGCTTCCACGATTTTTTTCCTAAATGTTGAAGCCAACAACTTCTAGGATCTTTTCCTCAATGTGGAAGTCAACAGCCTCCACGATTTTTTCCCCAATGTGGAAGCAATAGCCTCCAGGCTTTTTTTCCTCAATGTGGGGCCAAAAGCCTCCACCGCCTCTAGGATTTTTTCCTCAATGTGGAATCCAACAGCCTCCAAGTTTTTTCCTCAATGTGGCAGACAATACCATTCAGGATTTTTGGACGTTGTAAAGATCCGCAACCCCAGAGTACCCATGTAAAGATTGGCTATCCTCAGAATGAACTTGTTAACATCAGCCACCCCCCAGTACTGAACACGGCGAAGGGATATTCCATTTGGCCGACAACAAACAGATGCACTGCCAGTATCAGAACGAGCTTGTTAACATCAGCCACCCCAAATATTAGCTTGTTAAGGTAAACAACCCTCAGGTACTCTGGGGTTGCTGTTCTTTACAACGTCCGGATTTTTTTCCTCACTGTGGAAGCCTAAAGCCTCCACTTTTTCCTCAGTGATGAAAATTTCTCTTCAAAGTCGAAGCCAGTAGCCCCCAGGATTTTATTTCCTCAATGTGGAAGCCAACAGCCTCCACAATTTTATTTCCTCACTGTGGGAGCCAGTAGGTTTCTAGGATTTTTTCCTCAATGTGGAAGCTAACAGCCCCCACAATTTTATTTCTTCAATGTGGGAGCCAGCAGCATCCAGTTTTTTCCCTCAATGTGGAAGCCAAAAGCCTCGAATGTTTTTTTCCTCGGTGTGGAAGCCAACAACCTCCAGAGTTTTTTCTTCAATTTGGAACCAAATAGCCTTTAAGATTTTTTCCTCAATGTGGGGGCCAAATGCCTGGAAAAATATTTTTCCGCAGTGTGGGAGCCAACAGCCTCTAGGGCTTTTTTCCTCAATGTTCGATCTAATACCTGCAGGATTTTTTCCTCAATGTGGAAGCCAATAGCTTTCAGGATTTTTTTCCTGAATGTGGATGCCAATAGCCCTCTGGGCTTTTTTTCCTTAATGTGGGCGCCAAAAGCCTCCACGATTTTTTTCCTTAACGTGGAAGCCAACAGCCTCCAGGATTTTATTTTCTCAATATGGGAGCGAACACCCTCCAGAATGTTTTTCCTGAATGTGTGAGCAAACAGCCCCAAGGATTTTTTTTCTCAGTGTAGAAGACAACAGCCTCCACGATTTTGTCCTCAACGTGGAAGCCATCAGCTTCTAGGATTTTTTCCTCATTCTGGAAACCAACAGTTTTTAGGACTTTTTTCCTCTCTGTTGAAGCTAACACCCTCCATGATTTTTTTTTTTTTTTACAAATGTGGAAGCCAAAAGCCTCCAGGATTTTTTTTCTCAACATTGAAGTCAACAGCCTCTAGGATTTTTTTCCTTGATGTTGGAGCCAAGAACCTTTAGGATTTTTTTTTTTTACCTCAATGTGGATGCCAACAGACTCTAGGATTTTCCCTCAGTGTGGGAGCCAACAACCTCTAGGATTTCTTTTCTCAATGTGGGAGCAAACAGCCTCCACGATTCTTTTCCTGAGTGTGGGAGCCAAAAGCCTCCAGGATTTTTTTTTAAGAACGTTGGAGTCAAACCTCTCCATGATTTTTTTCTCAGTGTTGAAGCTAACAGCCTCCTGGAATATTTTTCCTCAATGTGGGAGTCACGAGCCTCCAGGATTTTTTTGCTCAATGTGGAAGCCAACACCCTCCAGGATTTTATTTCCTCATGTAGAAACCCACAGCCTATGGATTTTTTCCCTCAATGTGTGAGCCAACAACCTCCATGATTTTTTCCTCAATGTGGATGCCAACAGCAGCCAGGATTTTTTCCTCAATGTGGAAGCCAACAGCCTCCAGGATTTTTTTCCACAATGTGGGAACTAACAGCCTCCAAGAATTCATTTCCTCAATGTGGGTGCTAACAGCTTACAGGAGATTTTTCCTCAATGTGGTTACCAATGACCTTTAGGATTTTTTCTCAGTGTGGTTACCAATAACCTTTAGGATTTTTTCTCAATGTGGTTACCAATAACCTTTAGGGTTTTTTCCTCAATGTGGTTACCAATAACCTTTAGGATTTTTTCCTCAATGTGGTTACCAACAACCTTTAGGATTTTTTTTGTTAATGTAGAAGTCATCAGTTTCTAGGATTTTTTCCTCAATGCGGAAGCCAGCAACCTCCAGGACTTTTTCCTCAGTGTGGAAGCCAACAGCCTCCAGGATTTTTTCCTCAATGTGGAAGTTAACAGCCTCCAGGATTTTTTCCTGAATGTGGAAGCCAACAGACTCCATACTTTTTTCCTCAATGTGGAAGCCAACAGCCCACAGGATTCTTTTCCGCAATGTGGAAGCCAACAGCCTCTAGGATTCTTTTCCATACTGTGGAAGCCAACAGCCACCAGGATTTTTATCCTACGTGAGGAAGCCAACAGCCTCTACGATATTTTCCTCAATGTGGAGGCCAACACACTCCTGTATTTTTTCTTTAATGTGGAAGCCAACAGCCCCCAGTATTATTTTTTTCACAATTTAGATGACAATAGCCTCTAGGATTTTTTTTCTTAATTTGGAAGCTAAAAGCCTTAGGATTTTTCCACAATGTATGAACCAAAAGCCTCTAGAAATTTTTCCTTAAAGTGGAGCCAAAAATCCTGTCGGGATTTTTTTTTCCTCAAAGTTGAAGCAAACAGCCTACAGGATTTTTTTTCCTTAATATGGGGAGCCAAAAACCTCTAGGATTTTTGTCCTCAATCTGGAAGCCAACAACCACCAGGATTTTTATCTTAAATGTGGAAGTCAACAGCATCTACGATTTTTTCTTCAATGTAGAAGCCAATAGCCTACAGGATTCTTTTCCACAATGTGGAAGCCAACAGCCTCCAGGATTTTCACCCTAAATATGGAAGCCTACAGCTGCTAGGATATTTTTCATCAAAGCGGGCCAAAAGCTGCTAGGATTTTTTTCCTCAAATGTGGAAGCCAGCAACTGCCAGGATTTTTCCCTCAATGTGAAAGCCAACAGACACCAAGATTTATTTCCTCAATGTGAGTCAAACTGCCTCCATGATTTTTCCTCAGTGTTGAAGACAACAGCCTCCTGGAATATTTTTTTCCTCAATGGAGTCAAAACCTCCAGGTTTTTTTGCTCAATGTGGAAGCCAACAGCCACCAGAATTTTTTTCCTCAATGTGGAAGCCAAGAGCCACCAGGATTTTTCCTCAATGTGTATGCCGACAGCGTCTAACTTTTTTCTTCAATGTGGAACCCACCAGCCACAAGGATTTTTTTTCCTAAATGTGAAAGCCAACAGCCACCAGGACTTTTTTCCTGAATGTGAAAGCCAACGGCCACCAGGATTTTTTCCTGAACGTGGATGACAACAGCCTCTAAGATTTTTTTTCTCAATGTGGATGCCAACAGTCTCCACGATTTTTTCTTCAATGTGGAAGCCAACATCCTCCAAGATTTTTTTCTCAACATGGAAGACAATAGCCTCCAGGATTTTTTTCCTCAATGTGAAAACCAATAACCTTTGGATTTTTTTCCTCAATGTGGAAGCCAAAACCTCCAGGATTTTTTGTTCAATGTGGAAGCCAAAAGTTTCCAGGATTTTTTTGCTCATTGTGGCAGCCAACAGCCTCCAGGATTTTTTCCTCAATGTGGAAGACGACAGCCTATAGGATTTTTTCCTCAATGTGGAAGCCAACAGCCTACATGATTTTTTCCTCAATGTGGAAGCCAAAAGCCTCCAGGATTTTTTGCTCATTGTGGCAGCCAACAGCCTCCAGGATTTTTTCCTCAATGTGGAAGACGACAGCCTATAGGATTTTTTCCTCAATGTGGAAGCCAACAGCCTATAGGATTTTTTCCTCGATGTGGAAGCCAACAGCCTCTAGGATTTTTTTCGTCAATGTATAAGTCAACAGCCACCAAGATTTTTTCTCTCAATGTGGAAGCCAACAGCCACCAGAATTTTCTTATCCTCAACGTGGATGCCATGAGCATCTAGGTTTTTTTCCCTTAATGTGGAAGATAACCGCCCCTAGGATTTTTTACTCAATGTGGAAGCAACAGCCTCTAGAATTCTTTTTTCTCCACGTGAATGCCAACAGCCTTCACGATTTTTTCTTCAGTGTGAAAGCCAATAACCTCTAGGATTTTTTTTGAATGTGGAAGCAAACAGCCAAGACATTTCTCCTGAATGTGGAAGCCAATAACCTCCAGGATTCTTTTATTCAATGAGGAAGCAAACAGACTTTACGATTTTTTCACTCAATATGAATGACAATAACCTCCAGGATTTTTTCCTCAATGTGGAAGCCAATAGCCTCCAGGATTTTTTCCCTCAACGTTGAAGCCCACAGCCTGCAGAATTTTTCTTCATCAATGTGTATGCCAGTAGCCTCCAGGAATTATTTCCTCAAAGTGGAAGCTAATGCCCTACAACATTTTTTCCACAGTCTGGAAGTAAAAAGCTTCCAGGAATTTTTTCCTCAATGTGGAAGACAAAAGCCTCCAGGATTTTTTTGCTCAATGTGGAAGCCAACAGCCTCGAGGATTCTTGCTCAATGTGGAAGCCAACATCCTGCAAGATTTTTTCCTCAATGTGCAAGCCTACAGCCTGCGGAATGTTTTTGCTCAACGTGGAAGTCTACAGCTTCCAGGATTTTTTTTGCTCAATGTGGAAGCAAAAAAGCCTCCTAAATTTTTTTCCTCAGTGTGGATGCCAACATCTTCCAGGGTTTCTTTTCTCAATGCAGAAGGCTACAGCCTCCAGGATTTTTTCCTGAATGTGGAAGCCAACATCTTTCAAGTTTTTTTCCTCAATATGGAAGCCAACAGCCTCCATGATTTTTTCCTCAATATGGAAGATAACAGCCCTCCAGGATTTTTTTCCTCAGTATGTAAGCCAACAGCCTCCAGAATTTTTTCCTCAATGTGGAAGCCAACAGCCACCAGGATTTTTTCTTGAATGTGGAAACCAACTGCCGCCATGGTTATTTCCCCCAGTGTGGAAGCCAACATACTATAGGATTTTTTCCTCAATGTGGAAGCCAACAGCCACCAGGATTTTTTCCTGCATGTGGAAGCCAACAGCCGGTGCGATTTTTTTCCCCAATGTGGGAGCTAACAGTCTAGAGGGTTTTTTTCCTTAGTGTGGAAGCTAATAGTCTAAGGGATTTTTTCCTTAATGTGGAAGCTAACAGCCTCTTGGATTTTTTTCCTCAATGTAGAAGCCAACAGCCGCCAGGCTTTTTTCTCAAGTGCATGAGCCAACAGTCTATGGGGTCTTTTCCTTTGTGTGGAAGCCATTGGCTTACAGGATTTTTTTCCTCAATGTTGAAGCTAACAGCATCCAGGAATTTTTCCCTTAATGTGAAAGCTAACAGCTTCCAGGATTTTGTACCTCACTGTGGAAGCCAACAGCCTCAAGGATTTTTTTTTCCTCAATGTCGAATCCGACAGCCACTACGATGTTTTCCCCAATGTGGGAACCAACATCCTATAGGATTTTTTTCCACATTTTGGAAGCCGAGAGACAACTGGATTTCTTTCCTTGATATGGAAGCCTACAGCCTACAAGATTTTTTCCTTAAAGTGGAAGCCAGTAGCCGTTATGATTTTTTCCCCTAAATATGGAAGCCAACGGCCTCAAAAATTTTTTTCCTCAGTGTGGGAGCCAAAAGAAACCTGGAATTTTTTCCCCTCAATGTGGAAACCAACAGCTTTTAGGATTTTTTTCTTCAATGTGGAAGCCAACAGTTTCTGAGTTTTTTTTTCTTCAGTGTGGAAACCAACAGCTTCCAACATCATCCAAGATTTTTTTCTTCAATATGGAAACCAACAGCTTCTAGGATTTTTTCTTCAATGTGGAAACCAACAGCTTCTAGGATTTTTTTATTCAATGTGGAAACCAACAGCTTCTAAGATTTTTTTCTTCAATGTGGAAGCCAACAGCTTCCAAGATTTCTTTTCTTCAATGTGGTAACCAACAGTTCCAAGATTTTTTTTTCAATGTGGAAACCAACAGCGTCTAGGACTTTTTTTCTTCAATGTGGAAACCAACAGCTTCTAAGATTTTCTTCTTCAATGTGGAAACCAACAGCTTCTAGGATTTTTTTCTCCAATGTGGAAGCCAACATCTTCCAAGATTTTTTTCTTCAATGTGGAAACCAACAGCTTCTAGGGTTTTTTTCTTCAATGTGGAAACCAACAGCTTCCAAGATTTTTTTTTTCAATGTGGAAGCCAATAGCTTCTAGGATTTTTTTTTCAATGTGGAAACCAACAGCTTCAATTTTTTTTTATTCAATGTGTGAAGCCATAGATTTTTTTTTCTTCAATGTGGTAAGCCAACAGCTCCAAGATTTTTTTTTCAATGTGGTAATCAACAGCTCCAAGATGTATTTTTTTCAATGTGGAAACCAACAGCGTCTAGGATTTTTTTTCTTCAATGTGGAAACCAACAGCTTCTAAGATTTTCTTCTTCAATGTGGAAGCCAACAGCTTCGAGGATTTTTTTCTTTAATGTGGAAGCCAACAGCTTCCAAGATTTTTTTCTTCAATGTGGAAAGCAACAGCTTCCAAGATTTTTTCTTCAATGTGGAAACCAACAGCTTCTAGGATTTTTTCTTCAAAGTGGAAAGCAACAGCTTTTAGGATTTTTTCTTCAATGTGGAAACCAAAAGCCTCTAGGATTTTTTCTTCAATGTGGAAACCAAATTCTAAGAGTTTTTTCTTCAATGTGGAAAGCAACAGCTTCTACGACTGTTTTCTTCAATGTGGAAACCAACAGCTTCTAGGATTTTTTTCTTCAATGTGGAAACCAACAGCTTCTAAGATTTTTTCTTCAATGTGGAAGCCAACAAATTCTTAGACTTTTTTTCTTCAATGTGGAAACCAACAGCAACTAGGATTTTTTTTCTTCAATGTGGAAACCAACAGCTTCTAGGATTTTTTTCTTCAGTGTGGAAACCAACAGCTTCTAGGATTTTTTCTTTAATGTGGAAACCAACAGCTTCTAAGATTTTTTTCTTCAATGTGGAAACCAATAGCATCTAGGATTTTTTTTCTTCAATGTGGAAGCCAACAGCTCCCAAAATTTTTTTTCTTCAATGTGGAAACCAACAGTTCCTAGATTTTTTTTCAATGTTTAAACCAACAGCTTCTAGGATTTTTTTCTCCAATGTGGAAGCCAACAGCTTCTAGAATTTTTTCTTCAATGCAGAAACCAATAGCTTCCAGGATTTTTTCTTCAATGCGGAAACCAACAGCTTCAAAGATTTTTTCTTCAATGTGGAAGCCAACAAATTCTTAGATTTTTTTCTTCAATGTGGAAACCAACAGCATCTAGGATTTTTTTTCTTCAATGTGGAAACCAACAGCTTCTACGATTTTTTTCTTCAGTGTGGAAACCAACAGCTTCTAGGATTTTTTTCTTTAATGTGGAAACCAACAGCTTCTAAGATTTTTTTCTTCAGTGTGGAAACCAATAGCTTCTAGGATTTTTTTTCTTCAATGTGGAAGCCAACAGCTTCCAAGATTTTTTTCTTCAATGTGGAAACCAACAGTTCCAAGATTTTTTTTCAATGTTTAAACCAACAGCTTCTAGGATTTTTTTCTCCAATGTGGAAGCCAAGAGCTTCCAGGATTTTTTCTTCAATGTGGAAACCAACAGCTTCTAGGATTTTTTTTTCTTTAATGTAGAAACCAACAACATCTCGGATTTTTTCTTCAATGTGGAAACCAACAGCATCTAGGATTTTTTTCTTCACTGTGGAAACCAACAACTTCTAGGATTTTTTCCTCAATGTGGAAACCAGCTTGTAGGATTTTTTCTTCAATGTGGAAACCAACAGTTTCTAAGATTTTTTTTCTTCAGTGTGGAAACCAACAGTATCTGATATTTTTTTTTTCAATGTGGAAACCAATAGCTTGTGGGATTTTTTTCTTCAATGTGGAGACCAACAGCTTCTAAGATTTTTTCTTCAATGTGAAGCCAACACCTTCCAAGATTTTTTTTCTTCAATGTGAAGCCAACAGTTTATAGGATTTTTTTTCTTCAATGTGGAAACCAACAGCTTCTAAGATTTTTTCTTCAATGTGGAAACCAACAGCTTCTAAGATTTTTTCTTCAATGTGAAGCCAACAGCTTCCAAGACTTTTTCTTCAATGTGAAGCCAACAGCTTTCACGATTTTTTTCTTTAATGTGGAAACCAACAGCTTCTAAGATTTTTTTTCTTCAATGTGGAAACCAACAGCTTCAAAGATTTTTTCTTCAATGTGAAGCCATCAGCTTCCAAGATATTTTCTTCAATGTGAAGCCAACAGTTCCAAGATTTCTTTTTTCTTCAATGTGGAAACCAACAGCTTCTAACTTTTTTTTTCAATGCGGAAAACAAGAGCATCTAGGATTTTTTTCTTCAATGTGAAAACCAATAGCTTCTAGGATTTCTTTCTTCAATGTGGAAACCAATAGCTTCTAGGATTTATTTTCTTCTCTGTGGAAGCCAACAGCTTCTAAGGTTTATTTCTTCAATATGGAAACCAATAGTTTCTAAGACTTTTTTCTTCAATGTGGAAGCCAACAGCTTCTACGATTTTTTCTTCAATGAGGAAACCAACAGCTTTCAATATTTTTTTTTCTTTAATGTTGAAACCAACAACTTCTACGATTTTTTTCTTCAATGTGGAAACCAACAGCTGCTAAGATTTTTTCTTCAGTGTGGAAACCAACAGCTTCTAGGAATTTTTTTCAATGTGCAAACCAATATCTTCTAGGATTTTTTTTCTTCAATGTGGAAGCCAACACCTTCCAAGATTTTTCTTGAATGTGTCAAGCAACAGTTACAAGATTTTTCTTCAATGTGGAAACCAACAGTTCCAAGATATTTTTTTTTTCAATGTGGAAACCAACAGCTTCTAGGATTTTTTCTTCATTGTGAAGCCAACAGCTTCCAAGATTTTTTCTTCAATGTGAAGCCAGCAGCTTCCAATATTTTTTCTTGAATGTGGAAACTAACAGCTTCTAAGATTTTTTCTTAAATGTGAAATCCAACAGCTTCCATGATTTTTTCTTCAATGTGTAAACCAATGGCTTCTAGGATCATTTTTCTTCAATGTGGAAACCAACAGCTTCCAAGATTTTTTTTAATGTGGAAACCAACAGCTTCCAAAATTTTTTCTTCAATGTGGAAGCCAATGTCTTCCAAGATTTTTTTCTTCAACGTGGAACCTAACAGTTCACAGATATTTTTCTTCAATGCGGAAGCCAACAATTCCAATATTTTTTCTTCAATGTGGAAACCAACAGCTTCCAAACTTTCTTTCTTCAATGTGGAATCCAACAGCTTCCAAGATTTATTCTTCAATGTGGAAACCAACAGTTTCTACGATATTTTTTTCTTCAACGTGGAAGCCGATAGCGTCCAAGATTTTTTTCTTCAATGTGGAAACCAACAGCTTTCAGGTTTTTTTTCTTCAATGTGGAAACCAAAGTTTCTACGATATTTTTTTCTTCAGTGTGGAAACCAACAGCTTCCAAGTTTTTTTTCTTCAATGTGGAATCCAACAGCTTCCATGATTTTTCCTTCAATGTGGAAAAAAATAGCTTCTAGGATTTTTTCTTCAATGTGGAAACCAACAGCTTCTAGGATTTATTTTCTTCAGTGTGGAAACCAACAGCCCCCACGATTTTTTCTCTTTAATGTGGAAACCAACAAGTTCCAATATTTTTTTTTCAACTTGGAAACCAACAGATCTAGGATTTTTTCTTTAATGTGGAAACCAACAGCTTCTAGGATTTTTTTTCTTCACTGTTGAAACCAACAGCTTCTAGGATTTTTTTCTTCAATGTGGAAACCAACAGCTTCCACGATTTTTTTTTTCTTCAATGTGGAAACCAACAGTATCTAGGATTTTTTTCTTCACCAACAGCTTCTAGGATTTTTTTTCTTCAATGTGGAAACCAACAGCTTCTAGGATTTTTTTTCTTCAATGTGGAAACCAACAGCTTCTAGGATTTTTTTTCTTCAGTGTAGAAACCAACAGCTTCTAGGATTTTTTATAACTTGGAAACCAACAGCCTCTAGGATTATTTTCTTTAATGTGGGAACCAAGAGCTTCTACGATTTTTTCTTCAATGTGGAAACCAACACTTCCACATTTTTTTTTTAATGTAGAAACCAACATCTGATTTTTTTTCTTCACCAACAGCTTCTGATTTTTTTTTTTTTTTTTTTCAATGTGGAAACCAACAGCTTCTATGATTTTTTCTTCAATGTGGAAACCAACAGGTTCTAGGATTATTTTTATAAATGGAAACCAACAGCGTCTAGGATTTTTTTATTTAATGTAGAAACCAAGAGATTCTAGGATTTTTTTCTTCAATGTGAAAACCAACACTTCTACAATTTTTTAATGTGGAAACCAACATCTGCTAGGATTGTTTTTTCAACTTGGACACCAAGAGCTTCTATGATTTTTTTCTTTAATGTGGAAACCAACAGGTTCTAGGATTATTTTTCTTCAATGTGGAAACCAACAGCTTCTAGGATTTTTTTTATTCAATGTAGAAACCAACAGATTCTAGGATTTTTTTCTTCAATGTGAAAACCAACAGCTTCTAGGATTTTTTTTTCAATGACGAAACCAACAGGTTCTAGGATTTTTTCTTCAGTGTGGAAACCAACAGCATCTAGGATTTTTTTCTTCAATGTGGAAACCAACAGCTTCTAGGATTTTTTTCTTCAATGTGGAAACCAACAGCTTCTAGGATTTTTTCTTTAATGTGGAAACTAACAGCTTCTAGGATTTTTTTTTAATTTGGAAACCAACAGCTTCTAAGATTTGTTTCTTTAATGTGGAAACCAACAGCTTCCACGATTTTTTTAATGTGGAAACCAACATCTTCTAGGATTTTCTTTTCAACTTGGAAACCAACGGCTTCTAGGTTTTTTCTTTAGTGCGGAAACCAACAGCTTCTAGGGTTTTTTTGTCAATGTGGAAGCCAACAGCTTTTAGGATTTTTTTCTTCAATGTGGATTCAATTCTAGGATTCTTTTTCTTTCAATGTGGAAACCAACAGCTTCCAATATTGTTTTCTTCAACGTGGAATCTAACAGATTCTAGGATTTTTTTCTTCAATGTGGAAACCAAAAGCTTCTAAGATTTTTTTCTTCAATGTGGAAACCAAAAGCTTCTAAGATTTTTTCTTCAATGTGGAAACCAAAAGCTTCTACGATTTTTTCTTCATTGTGCAAACCAGCAGCTTCTAGGATTTTTTTCTTCAATGTGGAAACCAAAAGCTTCTAAGATTTTTTTCTTCAATGTGGAAACCAACAGCTTCTACGATTTTTTTTCTTCAATCTAGTTTTAGCTCTGACCATAGCCTTACAATTCCAATTACAAACTTATCGCAGTTTGTCTCACTCTCAATTGACGACTTCCATTTCTCTTCAAACGCCAATTGGAATTCCGGCCTTATACAAAAATTTCCCTTCCAGACAGTCTTTTTTCATTTAAAATTCAATTCCCCACTTAAGAGAGAGAAAAAGGAGAGAGTTTTCGGATTAACTACCAAATGGTGGTAATAAATTGAAGGTTTCTACATGAATATTTTGATTTACACAGACGGTAATAACAGCGCACGTGAGACATACGACCCAGGCAGTCACTTTATGCTTTATTGTTTTAATGTCAGTGCAGCGGCACTCGTGAAGCAAGGGAGGAAATGTCGGAGACGCGCACTAAACTAAATACAACGATTACAGACCAAGGTGTTTACGCTCCGCCATGTTTATGCCGACTTCTTAAATATAAGGTCAGGGAACAGTGGAAACACTTTTAGCACAGTTTTGAGTATGTATTCAGGCATTTACTATGTGTGTGGTTATGGCAAACACAGCAATGCACCAACATGACATCTACCATTTTAAAAATAGATAAACAGAGAAACGAATGATTTTATCAAAACTATGTAGTGCCACCTCCATCATAATCATTAACCTATTTACCCACATCAGTGACGGAAAAGTGACTATGCAAAGGAATCACGAAAAATATTTAGAATACCTGAAAAGTTAACCGAGAACGCTCCGTATTTCCTGGTAATCCAAACAGAGGTCAAGGGAATTCAAGTGATGGATCAAGAATCCCAACAAGCTCCTAACAAATAAGAAATAAAACGACACCAACAGGAAAAGCAAAGGCCGAATACAGGACCCAGGACCCAACGATGACTCTTATCACACGCTACGGCCGTGAAGAACATTAATAAGAACGATCAGATTTGCAAATATATTACCAAAGTGTTACTTATCTATTCGGGTTAAAGGAAAAAGGTAATATGTATGTAGGTATGCATATATATATGTATATATATACATATAAATGTGTATGTGTATATATATATATATATATCGAATATGTATATATATATATATATATATATATATATATATATATATATATATATATATATATATATATATATATATATATATATATATATATATATGTATGTATATGATGAATATATAAATAAAGACAAAATTCACGAAGGAAAGAGAAACAATGGAGTGCTGTGAAGCCTTTCGTCCTTTATTTAGCAGTCTGCTAAGTAAAGGACGACAAGTCGAAAGGCCTCGCAGCACCCCATTGTTTCTCTTTCCTTCGTAGATTTTGTCTTTATTTCTATATATGTATATATGTCTAGTAAATAGTGACCAGTAGATTTTATATGCATGCACACACACTCCATAAATACACACACACACACATATGTATATATATGTGTGTGTGTGTATAAATGAATCATGAAGATATGGAACGCGTTGAAGGTATAAATAAAGGCAAATGCCACGAAGGAAAAGTGAAACAACGGAGTGGTTGCTAGGCCTATCGACATACGGTCCTTTACTAGCAGTGGCATTTGATACACACACACACACACACACACACACACACACATACACACACACATATGTACATATATATATATATATATATATATATATAGATAGAGAGATATAGATATAGATAGATATAGAGAGAGAGAGAGAGAGATACAAGTGAATTTGAGACTCGGAATGATGAAAAAATGAAAAGAAAAGTAAATTTACTGTAAATAATGAGAATTCGAAAGCCAAGAAAAGTGCACATTATGCCGACATAAAAGAAAAAAAAAAGAATGATTAGATACCAAGGAGAAAAAGGAGTATTCAAAACGACATCTAATTATTAACACGAGTATTAAAAAGGTTCCCCCTTATTTTATTTAATAACTTTTGCATGCTGACCCAAGGTACGCAATGGCCATTTGACTATCAAAGGTGACCGGCGACCGCGCTGGTCGATCTCTTTACGAATTACAATAATGAAACGCTTGTCAGTTATTGACTTAAAGCGAAAATGTATGCTGAGCACGTTCCAGTCTTCATCCTATATTACAATAAGAAGTATTTGTCAAGGAATTACAAGACTCATTAACTCTCACGATATTTGTTAACCAGTTTCAATATTTACAAGATACAAAGAATTGTATGTATTCACCAAATATGACGGCCATAATCAAAACTTGACGCGTTCTTTCTTTATCTTAAAAAGTGCAACTAATATTGAGATAACCTGATGCTTTTACACTGACAGCAAATTCTGATCCGTCTATTAATTCTGAAGTCTCTTGTAAATCCACCTATCAATGTTCTCTCTTCTTTTTCCTCCTCCTCCTCCTTATTTCTTTCCCCTCTTGTTCCCTCCTTTTCCGCCCGTTCCCTTTAGGTTACTTCTTCCATACGTTAGCAGACCGCACGTGATTAGCCAGCCCTCATTTTGATCAATAAATAATTATCTCTGTTCTGTGCACTCTATATGAAGCCTATTGATTTGCACAGAGGAGTACAAGTCACATGTGCAGAAAATCTTCAAGTTATAAATCATCATAGCACACACACTCACACAATATAGAATATTTCACATTTCCTATGAAGGTGGCGCTGCCTGAAACAGTTAGCATTTCTTATTATGTTAACCCTATTCACACGGTAAGGTGAGTATCATTGCATTCACGATAAGAGCTTTTCCATTTTCTCCTTGGACTAACATTCCTCATGAGCCCAGGGAGTGACCTTGACCTACTTCTCAAGGTCAGAGAAACATCTCTGATATAAAATTGCATAATAAGATAACATTCTGGCGTTATAACCGCTGGGGCATACCTTTCATGTTTTGGAGGCTGCGTCATTAGTGCTCTAAACTGAGCCAAAAACTTTGGAAATCGGATGATGGAAACAGCCACTGGCTGGCTGTCTGTCACCACACCCCCACGGCCGCCCGCCTTCATGGGTCAGTAGAACCAAGCATCAGGAAAAATGACCCCTTCCACGATTTCTGTTAATATGTCACTGTTAAAATGT
>NC_089744.1:84108668-84116168 GCF_040412425.1 Macrobrachium rosenbergii | reverse complement strand
TGGTCGTCTCATCTTGTCGGAGGAATGTACAAAGCGATTCAATAGGATAACGTACAAAGACTGTGTATATGGCAGTCCTTGTTTAGCAGCAGCGACAATATTGCTGTAAGACTACCAAAGCCGCATTTCATAGCAACATATCTACATTTTTACATTCTCTCTTTCTCTTAGACACACACACACACACACACATATATATATATACACACACACACACACACACATATATATATATATATATATATATATATATATATATATATAAACACAATATATATGTGTGACACGTGTGTGTGTGTGAATGTGTGTGTGTGTGTGAGAGAGAGAGAGAGAGAGAGAGAGAGAGAGAGAGAGAGAGAAGGCCCATAAAACACAAAAAGTCATACATTTCGATTGACCAAACTTCAATCTTGGTTACTGGTGATTGTTGACAGTTGTTGGGTAACAAGAGCTGTCAACTTCCAACATTTACCCGTGGCCAGGACTGACATACTCTCAGCTGAAGTAAATGTTATTTGGGGGTTAAGTTTGCTTTAAGGTTATTTGTACGAATGTTTTTATCGTAACCTAATAGCGCTATATGAAATAACCTTACGTAACCTCATAGCGCTATATGAAATAACCTTAAAGCACACTTAACCCCCAAATAACATTTACTTCAGCTGAGAGTATGTCAGTCCTGGCCGCGGGTAAATGTTGGAAGTTGACAGCTCTTGTTACCCACCAACTGTCAACAATCACCAGTAACCAAGATTGAAGTTTGGTCAATCGAAATGTATGACTTTTTGTGTTTTATGGGCCTCTCTCTCTCTCTCTCTCTCTCTCTCTCTCTCTCTCTCTCTCTCTCTCTCTCTCTGTCTCTCAGTTTTTATATATATATTATATATATATATGTGTGTGTGTGTGTGTGTAGCGTGTTCATATTCTTTGACCAAGTATCATAGAATAAATGACAGCAAATTACGATAAGCATTTCACTTGAAATCTGCAAACATGTGTTTCAAGGGCTAAACATCTCTTTTCACTCACTAGGTAAACTTATACACATATTTTCACAGTCTCAGATATCAACAAGCAAGAGTACATGCGTGTACCTGTGAGAGAGAGAGAGAGAGAGAGAGAGAGAGAGAGAGAGAGAGAGAGAGAGAGAGAGAGAGAGAGAGAGAGAGAGAGAGATCAGAAGCTCCTAAATCATGCAGCGCTTGTCCAGTGAATTATACATAAGGCTCAAACGACTTCAAAAGTGCTCTGGCAAACGCAAAGAGAAATAAACGGACATAAAGAAAAAAGCAACGCACAAAAAGGAAAAGAGAGGAAAACTCGCAAGGAGAATGTGAAGAGAATAGAAGGAGGCAGAATAATAATCATGGTTAACCAAATTGGAATCATCTACGTAAACCGTGAGGCTTGCGTCAGGTCGTAAACGTCGGCTCCAGATTCTTTAGCCTCTTAATTTGCATATTTGGGCTGGTTATATCAGCAGTAAAAAAATATATATATATATACACACTTGCAGCCAAGGAGGACGGCGAGCCAAGCGCAATACAACCCTTACTGAAAACACGGAGGAAGGTGTCTTCTAGAGAGAGAGAGAGAGAGAGAGAGAGAGAGAGAGAGAGAGAGAGAGAGAGAGAGAGAGAGAGAGAGAGAGAGAGAGAAGTAAATTCATTCTATCAGAGTCCATATTTGGCGTCGGTATCACTTAACCTTATGACGCAGAAGATATCAGATCCCACAAACGCAAAAGGATAAAAACTTATTCTGTTTAAGTTTCGTGTAGTGGCTACAAGGGTATGTTGTTGGCCTCTCGCAACAATATGCCATCTTATCCATCCTCTTTAAATATCGTCGCATAAAAAAAGTCTGCATGAATTCTTTGATGTGACAACCACCATATTTCGCGGTTCTCGAAGATGATATTATTATTATTATTATTATTATTATTATTATTATTATTATTATTATTATTATTAAGAAGATGAACCCTATTCATATGGAACAAGTCCAAAGGGGCCATTGACTTGAAATTCAAGCTTCCAAAGAATATGGTCTTCATTCGAAAGAAGTGTCAGGAGGTAAAAGGAAATACAAAAAAAAGAGACCAGTTATTAGAAAAAACAGATAAATTAATAAATTAATATAAAAACAATAAAAAATGTAAGCAAATTATTAAAATGCAAGGAGAAATGTATTAGGGTAGCAATGCATTCCACCTTCGCTTGTACTCCTGAAGTTCCAACCGCACGAAATCTTCAGGGAGGCTGTTCCACAGTCCAACGGTGTGAGGAATAAAGGACCTCTGGGCCTGAGAAGTTCGCAGCGAGGCACATTTATTGAACACTGGTGCTGCTGTTCAGCTACGCTAGTCACAGTTGTCACTGAGTGTCCGATAAAACAAGAAAAACGGAAACTTATTCTGCAATTTAAAAGTGTATCTGAGGGAGAATAAATAGGCTCTTACTAACTCTCTGTCTTTCAGTGCCAAATTTCTCTGTGACTGAAAACATTTTGATGCAGTTCATAAGACAGCATTTTGCAAATCTCAGGGGACTGAGCAAGGCGGGGTGTGTATCTCCTGTTTTCAGTAGACTTAGATACCTAACAATCTTTAGCAACAGAGAGAGAGAGAGAGAGAGAGAGAGAGAGAGAGAGAGAGAGAGAGAGAACAACAATTATGGGCCAAACGCAGCCCCACAACAGTATTGCGACAGATTCCGCATAATCGAAAAGACGGAAATGATGGAACAAGGGAACCAAGAATCTACAAAAGGTTCGTTAACCACTCTGTGAATAACCGCAATAATCATGAAAATGGAGCACTCACGCCCAGGCACAGACACACGCATACGTAGATCAGGCATTAAAATCATTCAGTTTTAAACTCCCCTAAAGGGGGAAACGGAAATAATAATGAAAAGCGCTAAACGTTCAATTTACATGAGTCGCCTCCACTAACGCAGCTTGACCTCCGTTTTCGTTGCGGGTATAGTTTTTAATAACTGCCAAAGACCCAGACCAGATAGGGGGTCTGGGGACACCTACGGGTGGTACGAAACCCGTACACTCGTCCCTGACTCACCCCCGAGAGGCGATCTAATCCTCGTCACCAAAAACTCAATATATCTAAATCCTGCGTTTCTTCGCCGGACATTGAAGCCCATTACGTCAGTTCATTGAGCTTTTAACTCTCGTTTGGTGGAAAACGATTTAGTTGTAATACTGCACAATAGGTTTCTTGATGTGTCCGTCTCAGGAAAGTTCGAGTCACAGCAGGGCTTACAGTGATGCAGTCATGCATATTATGACAAGCGCTCATGAGCGCTTTGAGATATATGGGCGCGCGCGCGCACACACACACACATATATATATACATATATATATGAATTTTATCACATCACCATGATTCATATACAAGCAATAAGCTACAAACGTCCTTTAATATCAAATTCGCTCTACCTCGGAAATAATATATTTTCATATATGTTACCCGAAAGGGAATTTTTTAGCTGATAATAAGTTCGACGTATCGTGGGCTCGAACCGCGGAAGACAAGAAATCAGGACTACAGTGACGAGCATTTAACCACACGGCCAACAAGTGAGGTATAAATTGATACCGACTCCCACCTACAAATTACTGTCGAACTCAGGTATTTGTAATTAGGAATTGATATCAACCCACCTCTGCCATGTTAACTATGTAGTGTGTTTGTCGCACGCAGTCTTATTATGAATGAATTTTACCACATCACCGTGATTCATATACAAGCATTAAGCTACAAACATCCTTTAATATCCAATCCGCTCGATTCTAATTACAAATACCTGAGTTTGACAGTGATTTGTAACTGGGAGTTGGTATCAACTTATACCTCACTTGTTGGCCGTGTGGTTAAATGTGCGTCACTGCAGTTCTGAGTTCTTGTCTTCCGTGGTTCGAGCCCACGAGACGACGAACTTATTATCATCTAAAAAATTCCCATTCGGGTAACATATATGAAAATATATTATTTTCGAGGTACAGCGAATTGGATATTAAAGGACGTTTGTAGTTTAATTTTATATATATATATATATATATATATATATATATATATATATATATATATATATATATATATATATGTATATATATGGGTAGTGAGTTAATGTGGTTTTTCTGAGCAACAATCACTTCAGGGTGTCACGTCCCTGCCTACACAAGTTAGGGTGGAAGAGACTCTTTAGCCTTGGCACTTGGCAGGCAACTCTTTTAGGAGAAGGACACTCCGAAATCAAACCAGTGGGTAGAAGGGACTCTTTAGTCTTGGTAGGCAACCCTTCTAAGAGAAAGCTACTCTGAATACAAAACATGTTCTCCCATCTTGAACTGCACCATAGCCATTGTATCGTGGCCTTCCATGGTCTTAGGCTTGAGTTCCCTTGCCTGAGGGTACAATCAGTCATTTACCCTCTTTTTTTTTTTTTTTGTTCACTTTCCTGTTTTTTTCGAAAAGTCTGTAGGACAGGCTGATGAGAAAGCAAAGTTGCTTGGTGGTTTATCAGGAAAGTGCCTTCATCTTTACCTAATCGATTCCCACTGAGCGTTTTATTTCTAAATCCATCCTGACATGTCCTCCCCAAGTTGTTGTGGCAAGCCCAGCAGATTTCATTTGCCTTACAAGGTGTGGCGGCCCCACCTTGTCGACCAGTTACTTCCGGTGGTTTTTTAATGACGTATGGACATGTTTATTTATGCTTTCAACAAAATTTGTGTAAATAATGTAAATAATGTAAATACTGTTGTTGTTGATGGCATTTTTGTTTACTGTTCTGTTGATTTTTACAACGTTTATATTATTATGAGTCTATTTATTAGTTTTGATACTGATTTTATGCTGTTAATTTTAATTCTTTCGGGAGACATTGAGCTGAACCCTGGACCTGTTACTCATTACAGTAATAAAAATAGCAGACAACTTTACTCAAATATTCGGGGCAAAAAGTCAAATTATCTTGATCTCCAGAGTTGTTCCTGTACCTACGAATTGATGTTTTTATCTGAGACCTTTGTAAGTAATGACAAGACAAAGATTGAGTTTTTAATCTTAGGGTTTGATGGCCCTGCCTTTATCATCGTAACACCCCACATGTGCAAGGTATGGCTGTATGCACTATGTCCGGACGGCCTATTTATTGTCAGAAAAATTTGGAGTGTAGTTACCATGAAGTTGTTTGTTTTAAAATTTTCAGCGAGTTCTACAATGTATACGCATTTACTCTTTACCACAATCCAAATATCGACGATTCTATATATTACTGTCTCTTGGAGAGGATTAGTATGGCTCAGTCACAGGATTCAAAGCAAAGCACAGTGAGTGGCTAAATTCAAATTCCACAGGTCAAGATGGCCAGTCGGCTCTTGAGTTCTGTGTATCCCCCGATTTTGTCAAACTAACTTAGGAACCCACCCACATTTCTGGTAAAAGATTAGACCTCATGTTCACAGATGTTCCAGCTATTGTCAAGTCAAAGGTCTGTGAGTATATAGGCACTTCTAATTATTACGCCATTCATACAGACATCTTTCAATCAATATATTCCTAATTCCACCATTGGAAAAATTGTCTGGCTAAAATCCAGAGCCAATTGGGGTTGCATTATTGAAGCTTGCCAGGCACTTAATATTTCAGTTGCTATGTTAGATCCTGATCCCAAGACGAATTTAAATGAAATGCTGATGGCTATTCTAATAAGATATGTCCCTAGAAAGGTCATCAAATTTAAGACAAATGACCAGCCATGGTTTGATGATACATGTAGACAAGCCTACCATGACAAACAGACCAAATTCAATGCACGGGGACAAAATCGTTCAAATGAAAATTACACCAATTTTGCTGAGTCTCGCTGTGCTGTGAATAGAACTTACCATACAGCTGAGAGAAATTACAATAATTCCTTGAAGAGGAAACTTGAAGGAATTACTCAGCCTCATCTGTGGTGGATCAAATTGGCATCATCTATCTTTGGGTGAAGGTCGTCTTTCATTCCACCTTTACTAACAGACGATGGTAGATCGGTCACTGGCCCTAGGGAAAAGGCTGAACTGTTTCACTGAGCCTTTGAATATAATCAATCAGCTAAGGTTCTCCCTCTCCCTGATACTTGTCATCCTGAAGCTATTCTCGCAAAACTTGCATTTCGCTCAAAGGATGTTAAGAAAATTCTGGATAATCTTGATAGCTGGGCTGGAGAAGATCCTGATGGTTTCTTCCCTTTGTTTTTTAAGAAAGTTTCTAGTGTCTTGTCTTCCAAGATAAGTAGATTCCATAGATTTTTATATCGACGCTGTATCTCTGTGGATGAGCGCAAGCTGAGTAATACAGCACCTGTTCCAAAGAGTGGCATATCTGCAGACTGCAGTAACTACAGGCCATTTTCTATTCTCCCTGTGCTCTCCAAAGTTGCTGAAAAACTTATTTTTAAGCCACTATATAAGTATGTAGAATCTAAAGGATTGTTAGTTGATAGTCAATATGCATATAGGAAGCAGTTAGGTACCTGCAATGCTCTTTCAGACTTGACTTGCCATTTGCAAGGGAACCTTGATAGGGGTTTTGAGTGCAGAGTAATTCAAATAGATCTTAGTGCTGCTTTCGATTTAGTAAATCACATGGCCCTTATTTATAAACTTCAGAATCTTGGAGTGGGTGGATATGTTTTAGGATTACTTCAAGATTTCCTTACAGGTAGGCAGCAGCGAGTTACAGTGGGTGGGATGTTTAGTGAACCAAGATCTATTTTGATTGGAGTCCCACAGGGCAGTGTTCTTGGTCCACTGTAATATTTAGTGTATACAAGTGATATGGTTGTTGGCCTGGAAAACAAGATTGTTCAGTATGCCGTTGATACAAAACTTGTGGGTGTAAAAAAAAAAGTATACCTTAGTCTAACCAGACCACTGAGCTGATTAACAGCTCTCCTAGGGCTGGCCCGAAGGATTAGATTTATTTTACTTTACGTGGCTAAGAACCAATTGGTTACCTAGCAACGGGACCTACAGCTTATTGTGGAATCCGAACCACATTATACCGAGAAATGAATTTCTATCACCAGAAATAAATTCCTCTAATTCTTCACTGGCTGGTCGGAGAATCGAACGTGGTGCCAGCAGAGTGCTAGCTGAGACCGGTACCCCCCTCCAATGAGGAACTCAAATTGTAGTAAAGTAAAGTCTCCACTGACGAGAAATGAAGCTGCCCTCAGCCTCATTCGGGACATGGACCGGATCAGTGAAAGGTGTAGTCAGTAGGGTATGTGACTGAACTCCAATAAAACAAAAACACTGCTGATTAGTTGATCTCGTACAGATTTCCCACCCCATCTTCCCTTTCAGGCGGATGGAACTTTGCTGAATGAGTCTGAAGCTTAAACTATTCTAGGTGGAACTTCTGACTCACATCCAACTTTTGAGAAACATCTAATGAAAGTTTCAGCAAATGCCGCACGAAAGTTAGG